>NW_027116476.1:275630-285960 GCF_000696795.3 Halyomorpha halys | reverse complement strand
TATGAAGGGTATAGTCTCGTACCAAAGCCACCCCTAACTATATACAATGTTATTATTAAAAGAAAAAAAAAAGAAAATAAATAGATAAGAATAATGCTTCTTAATAATAGAGGAATGTAAAATTAATAACAAAAAATAGTGATATTGGTACACTTAAATAAAACAAGCAATTGCCCTCTAATAGTACAAAGAAACAAGTTAATTTGAAAAAGGGACGAGAGAAGAAAAGAGAGAAAAAAATGAATAAATGAAATGAGTAGTAATAATAAATAGAATAGAGGTAGCGTGACTATGAATTAATTTTATATCTATTAAAATTTATAACAGAATGTCCTGCAGCAGCCTGGGCTTCAGTCTTCGGGTAGAGGTTGGGTTTCCCAGGTTGAAGGTCACTATTCCTTCAACTGTCGGCAACTGGGAGTGGAACTTCATGAACTGTTTTTTGCTGTAATCCTCTATTGACCCCGTCTGTAATTCGCTAAATGATTATGTATATTGTACTTTTATGAAGGGTACACAAAAAAAAAATAAATGGTGGGAGTTGCCCAGTCTAGAGCATGGATACTAAACCTGCATTATCTCGCTGTTCGACGGTTTAGTAGGTGAGGGTACATGCAGGCACACGGACTACACATGCACTTTGTCTTCTTATCTACTTTGCGGTAACCGATGATATTAATAGTAACCGACCTGATTCGCTTTGGGTATTCCATTCGAAATCTCATTATCTATTTTCCTCGATCTACTAATCACGGACCCCAGGTAGAAGTGTTCCTTCACTACCTCAAGCACCTTCCCATAGGAGGTCAGTTAGACGTCTTCATGTTATTTTCTCTCTATAACCAAAATTTTACTCTACTTTCCAAATTCGGAACAATATGGTTTTTAAATTCATCTTAAACAAAAATGAGTTTTAAAGGATATTTGTTCGTATTGTGGACGTTTTTAAATGTATCAATTCAAATTCAGAACTACCCTATTTCCTTCTATTTAAAATTTTAATTTTACTGAAAGCCCTTAAATTCATTTATGATTTTTCAACGGTATTTTCCTGGTAGCTCTAAATAATACCGAACGAATGATGTCATTAATTATTAATTTTATTTGAGTTGAAAAATGTATCAGAATAATTAAATAAATTCTTCTTCCCCATTCAGAACTTTTCAGATTGATTTGTATTTGTAAATAATATACTTTAAAATCAAGGAAACTCATAACCTCATAATAAAATAAGGAAACTCATAATCTAAGGTTTGTTTGTAGTAAACTCGAAAATAAAAAAAATTTAATATTGAAAGTATAATAGTAAAACTAGAATACTTCAAAGATTTGTGGCATCTTGTGTCTCAATCTTGTCTTTTGATTTATGATGGAAGCATATCATAATGAATTCGAAATAAACTGCTTAGAAATTGAAATCTATCACTTTCAAAAATTTAGACATTAATTTTTTTTCCAATGATTTAAATCTGCTTGAGTTTAAAAAAAAAAATATTTTTTCAACATAATTACTAACTTTATCCTTAATCTTAGTCTCTATCAGGTTCGATAAAACTATAAAATATACGAAAAAATTCACTTTGTTTACACCATTGGGATTTAGTTTTAATTTAATAGCCTATGGAAATAAATATCCGTATTTAACCATTAATACTCCCTTAGCCAGCTTTTTAAAATGCATTTACAATTGCTTAGTTCTGAAGAATCAGAGATTCCGGCTCTTTTAGAGTTAGGCAATTCTCAGTGAGATGTTATTCGTAGGTGGTTCTCTCACGCAGTTATCCTAAGTGACTTATCTTGTTCAATATTCTTGTGGAGGAGGTCGGATTCGAAAAACTACTCTTCAGCAGAACTTATATTCGAGAATCCAGACCGAGGGAAAACGGGATTCAACTGCTCAATAACCTTAAAGCTTTTTCAAGAAGGTCTTTTTGACAAGATTGCAGAAAGCGCGTCTCCAATAGGCTCGTATACGTTTTGATTGGACTGACAAAGACTAGGACCATTGTTTATTTACTAACAAGTCCAAATTTGTTCTGTATCGTCTTGATCTATGTTTCAGAGTAATTGAGAAAGCAGCACTGACGATTTAATGCAGGTATGACTGAAGCATAATGGTCTAATCAATAGCCTGAAAAGGTATTTTGAGTAATCGAAAAACAGATGATCAAGAAAGACCACGTAACAGTACAAACGAAGCTGGGCTATGGTTTTTTATTCTCTGTTTATCATAAGAAATCGTGAAAAACCTCATTCTTGTTTAGATAATTTAAAAAAAAAACGAAAAATTAGGTATATGAACAGGTCTGCTTGTTCACTTAACATGAATCCCAGCACGTTTAGGACAAGCTTAAGCGCCAGTTATAGTGCGTTCTGCTTTTCCAAGATAACTTGGATGTAATTGCAGGCGCATTCATTGAAGAATGGGATTCTATGCCCTAGCTTTACGATTTGGGCCTCATAAGAAGTGTGCAACATCGATATGAATCTTTAATTTGAAGTACAGTAAGCCCAACACCCTACTAAAGAAGTTTAAAATGAAAAAAATATTATTATTTTTTTAATAATATGTAAACAATATTACACTTTTCTTAATTATCAATGAATAAATCGCAATAATTCAGTACTTGTCAATAATATGGGATTATTATTTTTAGCTTTCTTTCAATTATTTTTATAAAAATAGTGAACATAAAACTGTTATTAAAATTAATTTTAATTTGTTAATATAATTTTTTTGGGAGAGTGATATTATTTTAATTTATGATGTAGGAATTATTAATTGTAATCATGTCAATTTTTTCAAAAAAATTATCAATATTTTAACTAAGTAGTTTTAAGTAATTTATCGAAGCTATGTATATATAATTTTAAAGAATTTTTGACAGTCTTCATTTACCCTTTAACTTTCAAGGTGTTCTGACAAAATTGGCGACATTTTGTTTTTCGATATAAACCTCTTACAACAACCCGGTTCAGTTTCCAAATAAATTTCAGTAAGGATCTAGTAGTGTGTGAATACATACTATTTAGAGGCATCGATTGGAAGTACTTGTAAGTTTGAAGCTCTTTTTTTGTTAATATGGTTACAAAAGTAAAACAAGTAACAATTTGAAAAAAAATCTTATCCATATTTTTTTAATTAATAGTCATTGCATATGTAACTCAGAAGGAAAAAAGCGCGAAATAAAAAGTATTTTTCGATATTTTAAGACCTATTTTACCAATAGAATATATAAATGATTTCATTCGTATATAGATATTCGTTTATATTTATAAAGCAAAGAAATAAGTAATGAATCCTTAGGGATAATATTATATAAATAAATTATATAAATTTAGATTTATAAAGGAATATAGCTATGTCCAAGGTCATCGAACTTCCAAAACTACTAATTAGAAACTGCTGATCAATAATTTATTCAGAAACATTGTTAATGAGTGATCATTGAGCAGAACCAATTACTATGTCAGTAAAAGTTGTTCAATAACCGGGACAGTTATGCAGAATATATTAACTACCTTGTATAAAAGGCTGGGACCTCATCTATGGAACATCAATCGAGATGTTGAACACTGCCGTCATCTTCTGCCTGATGGGCATCGCGGTCGCTGATCCTTCCCATCAGGTGCTGGAGGCAAGTCCTAAGGAACACCACCATGAACACTTCGAGCACATCAAGAGCATCGTCGTCACGAAGAAGGTTCCGAAGCCATACCCAGTGGAAGTAGAGAAGCCTGTACCATACGAAGTCAAAGTCCCGGTCGATAAGCCATATCCCGTCTACGTACCTAAGCCCTACCCAGTCTACGTCGAAAAGAAGATCCCATATGAAGTGAAAGTACCTGTTCCTAAGCCGTATGTGGTCGAAAAGAACGTACCATACGAAGTGAAAGTTCACGTGGACAAACCGTACCCAATCGAAGTACCTAAGCCGTATAACGTATATGTCGAGAAGAAGGTACCCTTCATCGTAGAAAAGTTCGTTCCTTTCACAGTTAAGGTACCTATTGAGAAGAAGTACCCGGTACATTACCCAGTAGAGAAGCACATCCCATATCCGATCTACAAAGAAGTCCCTTACGAAGTGAAGGTACCAGTTGAAAAACCAGTACCTTACACCGTTGAGAAACCAGTGCCGTATCATGTCGAGAAGCAGGTGCCGTATCCCGTGGTCAAGGAAGTACCTTATCCCGTCAAAGTACCTTATAAGGTAGAAATCAAAGTACCATACAAAGTCGAAACATCCAAATATGAAGAGGATAAGAACTTCGGTAGCATTGGCAAGGGCTTGTCGCATGTGACTTCTGGACAACATTTCGGAGATGAGGGTACTTCTGGAATAGCAGAACTTCAACATTCAATATCCAGTTCAAGCTATGGGTCATTAGAGAATGGAGGTTCTAGTCAAAGTGTTCATAGTTGTTAAAAATAAATTGTTCTATTTAAATTCATTTAATAATTCAAATGATATATTTAAATAAACTTTAAAATAATTTAGCTTTATTTTCATGATTACATCATTTGTATTATGTTTTGTATTTATAGTTCATACTAATTGAGTGTTAATATTAATAAAATTATTATTTATTGCATTTAAACCAATAATTGAAATTTAATATTAATGTCTGTTCGATTTAATAAATGTTAATAGTTTGATTATAAGATTTAATGAAAACCTTTAATTTATCTTAAGTTTTTAAGTATAAGTATAATAATGTGTATTTTATACTAAAAGTATGAATTATTAATTCACTTTATTTCAATATTGTTTCCTGAATCGGACTGGTATTGGTTGTTTTAGAAATGACAAAAGTAAATATTCACTTTTATAAAATTTCCTAGGCCACAAATTGGGCCAAACAGCGAGCTTGGAGGAAAAAAAATTGAATATTTAAGTATAAATTTATTACGTTCAGACTAAACTACCTAAAGGCATTGAACTCGGAACATAGGTCTGGACTAGTTTACACCAAAGATTCAGTTTGAGTAGTCAAGACAAAACAGAGAATCATTTTATTTTATTTTATTATGGGTTAATTTCTCTGAGAGTATACGTATTCTACTGAAATAGAAGCTACTAATTTTATTTAAATATTAAAATATAAATTTTAATGGATTGTATATGGAAGGAAATTATAAATCAATTTAAAAAAGCTACAAAAATGGTTTAAGACCAGCTTTTGGTAGGTATGTTTCTATTCTACATTTATTGTCTATTTTATTTTATTTTTTTAAATAAGCTGGGAAAACAAACATTCTGTTATTTTTAGAATACGGATAGTTTCAGTCAACTAAAATTATCGGATAAACTAGTATAAGCAGACAGTATGGAAATAAGTATGATTTAAACTATAACCTTCTTCCAATAAAATAATAATAATTCGTCCAGGATAATCAGGACTAAATGCACTTTCAACAATATGGTCCTAAAGTTAACAATACAAGTTGCTAACTTTGATAGCAAATTTAAGTATATCAGGAAACTCCGATGACACCGCATTAGACGTTGTAGTGTTGATTTACAATATAGTAAAGATATATATTTATTTTTGTAAATATAATCGTTCGCCTCGTACAAAATGTTTATCACTGTACTAATTATGAAATTTATTCACTCAACTTTGAATATTTCTTTTTATTTGTGCATCATAACTTCATTGTTAATTAAGATGCAGTAAAAATTGCAATTAGAATTTTAAGCGTAATGTATGTGCGACATAGCTCGCTGTACTTGAGTTAATTGAAGTATTTTTAGTTCTAAATGTTGTTAACATAATTAATATATTAATAAGTTTTACATTAGTATTATTTTTAAGAAATTATCAAATTAATTGGAAACCAAGCTCACAATTGTTTCTTCCCCTGAACTAATTCCTCATATCCAGAAAAATTTATATCAAAGAATTATTTTGGAAATACATAAACTCTACAATATTTAGTTCACTGCTGAAAAATATTTCTTGAGCACACATGTGGTATATATTAAATATACTTATTTTTTTAAAATTTAAACAAAATAATTAACATCCAAATTAAGTCTCAAAACACTCTTTATTATTTTCTTAAACACCAAACGTTTCGGCTACCCTTAAGTACAATCTTAAACATAAATTTACAACTCACATCCAACAATTTAAAAACTTTTTGCAGGCTTTTCAGCCCAGGTAATTAATTTCAATCAACTAACTCTATTTTGTCACTTTTTCATTAAATTAAGTAAGTCTGTAATTAAAAGTTCTAAAAACTTTTAATTACAAACTTACTTAACACTATTATCAGTCTCTCATCCTACTAATAAACCTAGTTTAACCTTGATAAGAGAGTGATATATGTAATAGTGTTAGGTTAAAGCCATTCTCAAAAAAGTGAAAATATTAATATATCCCATTTATTTATAATATTTATTCTTAAAGACCTTTGTTTTATTTATTAGAGAAAAATACTCTATTTATACAGTGGTACTAATAAATAAAATTTCTTGGATAATTAATAAACAACAATTCACTCATATTTTTGTAATTTCACCTCCAAAACTGACATGTAAACAAGCAATCTAAAATTACTTGAGTTTCTCACGGTGATTTCGATATGATATAATTATCTTATTAGGTGATTTATTTTGAACAACTGCAGTAAAACTCCGTAGCATTCAGGATTGAAACATGACCAGTTAATTCCAATTTCATAAAACAAAAAAACTCCGGCATTATTTTTAACTCATATATAAAGTAGGAATTCCAATGAATTCTAAACAAAAAAAGTTTTTAAAAATAATAAATGAATGTTCGGCAATGACAGAATTTTATCACTGTATAATAAATTTAAACAATTTCTTCCTTAAATAAGCAGTTGTCAAATTAGTAAATACATAAAACGAAATTATTATTGTATTGCAACTATTATTACAAAACTGAATTACAATTTCCTTCTTAGATAAGTTCCAGCAGCTTTATTGAAGGATCCATTAATTAAACAATTAAGATTAATTGCGTCATTACGTAGCAGTGGAATTCACGACGTCATTGTTCGTATATTGCAGTCCTCTGATTGAATAACACTTCAGCCCGCACTGATTGTCTCAGTCACAACAGCTCAATGTCACCAAATGCAACTGTAACGTTTCCAAAGTGTATTGTACAGTTGAATTACAATGTGTCACCAATACCTTCGTGAACATAACTGTTGGATCATAACTCAAGAAGCGAAGCTTGGTTTTCCTTGTATTTTCCTTTTAGATTCTGGGTGAGAGATCGGTGCCCCAATTTGGAAATACTAGCCTGTTCCCAAAATTGTTATCATTTAACTGATTAATACTAAGGAGAAATATAAATATAAATAAGCTGAAACTCGTTAGCCAATTATGATTTTCAGATACTGAAAAGTTAAAACTTTTTCACAAGGATACTACTTTGATTATAAAAACAGGGCAAAAATCTTGATGGTGTCAGGAATGTATCTCCCAAAAATTAGAACACTTGTTTTTGCAATGTCCCGGGAAATTATATTGCTCAAAACTGTAAGCAATCATCTTTAAAAAATCTAAATATTGATAGTGTGGATAAACTAAATAAGATCTTTTTCTTTTTGTTAAAAACTATATATATATTTAAAGTAACAATGAATTCAAATAATTTGTGTAACAAACCGATTACTACTTAATTTATAATTAATTAACATTTCAAGCATCGCCCTTGATCATGCCCCAGTTTTTGGTATTTATTAAAAACTAGGGCATGGTCAAGGGCGATGCTTGAAACGTTAATTAATTATATTTTTACATTATAGCAAGATGTACATTATTTATGTGGTATTAGGAATAACTATTTAAATATTTATTAGGAATAACAATTAAATTCGCTATGTCACTAACCTACTAAATCATACTTAGATGTACACTTTTTTATATTGTTTTGGGAATAACTATTTAATTATTTATTTTTTAGGAACAAATATCTAATTATTTATGTAGTATTAGGAATAACTAATTAATTATTTATTAGGAATAAAAATTTAATTCGATGTTATTCAATAATTAAATCATATTAAGACATACACTTTTTTTTTATATTTTCTAAGTTTCAGAAATAACTATTTGATTACTTATTAGGCAAAAAAAATTAATCCGTTGTATTATTAAATTATATTAAGATGTTACAGTAAGCATTAGGAATTTATGCGTATTTATATATATGCTTTCATTTTCATTTAGTACTAACAACTACTACTAAAACCAAATGCTATGGCGCATGGCTAAAAGATGTATATATTAGCTAATAAACTATCTATCTACTAAGAATAAATATAATAAAACTACATATACAGCAAATTAACATTTCTTAATTAGGATGGAAAATAATAAAGTAGTTAATATACTATATAAATAATAATAATGAAGGCCAAACGAACCCCAAGGTTCGATGCCGATACCACCTATCACTCTCTACATACCTCCTTCCAGTGATGCCCCTCCAAACCCAGTTCTACTAAATCAGTTTTAATGCAATCCTCCCGTACATGTTTCGGTCTATCCCTCGGACGTTTTCCCGTCTGTTCAGTGTTAATTAACATATTAGGGATCCGCTCGTTACTAATCCCTACAACCTTTCACGCTCATCTTTTACACCACAATTTTTTATTTAATCTTCTAAGTAGCATTACTTTTCTTTTTATCTTCAAGCCAAGTAAATTATCTTTGTATTCAAATACTTATTTTATCTCTAGTAAATTATATTTATTATTTCTATATTTATCTAAATTTAATCCATCATTGTATTCATAATGGCAAATAGTAAATGTACCCTCTCCCTTGATGTTAACCCAAGCACCCATTCCAATATATTTTCAATTTTCCTTCTTACTCCTATAATAAATTTGATCCACTCCTCATTTTTTCACACTCTTTCCTTTAGTCCTACATGACTAGCATCCTAAAGACCTGTCATGTTAACTCCCAATCTCTTCCGGCACATTATGACGAATTTCTCGATTACTTCCTCAAAATTTCTACCACACCATTGCAGTCTCAGAAACGTGGCTTAAATCCAATATCCCAACTTCCTCTATCTCCATCTCCAACTATACCCTCCTTCGTCATGACCGAATAGACCGTACTGGTGGTGGAGTTGCTCTTTATGTTCACGACAGCCTGAGGGCCAAAGTCCTTTTAAAGTCTCCCTCCCTTGACACCCCTCATCTGGAATACATTTTTGTACAACTTACGTCATGCTCCTTTTCCCTCCTCTATATTGTTATCTATCGCCCACCTCGAGTTCGTTTTGATGATGCATTTGAATCCTCCTTCCTTTCATATATTCCTCTCTTCCAAAACATAATAATCGCAGGTGATCTCAACACGAACCTTCTCACAGACTCTCCCGATCGATCATACCTTATGGACATAATTTTCTCCCTAGACCTTTATATTGTTCCCTACCAATCCACACATCATACTCAGTCCACTGATACCTGGCTAGATGTATTTATTATTGATTCCCCACAGAACCTTTTATCCTCCTCCCAAATGCCTATGTCTTTTCTTTCCTCCCATGACCTAATCAGAATTTCCTACAACATTCCCACTCCCTTGCTTATACCAAAGACAATTAGTTGGCGAAACCTTCATTCCTTAACCATAGAAAACATTGGTCCCTACCTTGACGAACTTTCCCTTTCCTTAGAACCCATCTCTTCACTTTTATCCATTTATGACATGGTCGAATGCTTATCCTCAAATCTCCTTAAATTCCTAAACCAACACGCTCCTCTTAAAACCCGTACCTTCAAACGCTCTCCGGCTCCCTGGATCAACTCAGAAATAAGAAATTTAATGAGAAAACGAGATGGTGCCAGAAGACGCTTCAGACGCACCCGAAGTTCAGAGCACTATTCCATCTTTAAGTCTCTCCGAAACCTTACCCAAACATCCTTACGCCGCGCCAAGGAGCAGTACTTTCACAACATCCTATCCCAAGCACCTGATCTTAAATCTAAATGGAAAATCCTTAAGAGCCTTTCCGTTACCATTCCTAAATCCTTTCCATACTACCCAGTTGATCCAGACGACCTTAATATTTTCTTTGTTGCTCCTGCTCCTTCAACAACCTCATGCGAATTTTCATCTCTTCACATCCCTGAAATCCCATTTGATCCCAATAACATTTAGTCCCTAAATGTTTCTCCAGATGATTTAATCTCAGCAGTCCTCAAGTCCAGAACTAACCATTACGGCCCAGACAATGTACCTGTAAAGATAACCAAACTTTGTCCCCTGCCATTCATCCTGCCTTCCTGCATATTTATAACTTCTCCCTTCAAAACTCCGTTTTT
>NW_027116476.1:268495-273966 GCF_000696795.3 Halyomorpha halys | reverse complement strand
CAATGCTATAACTTGAATTATATTTACCAGGTCCCTTAATTCAGTGTTGTGTAATTTTCTAAATTCTACCGTTAAATTATCTTTTTTGGTCCAAATGTTTTACTTAATACTTTATTTTATAAGACCGTAAAACGTAACATCCATAAAGAACAGTGAGAAGGATAATAGTTTTGTAAATTATAATTTTTAAGTTTTTGGATTGAAGGCGCATAAATATAAATACCAAATTTTTTTTAGTTGCGAGGGCAATGAAAACCATCCGTAGTTTATTGCCCTTAAAATCGAACTTAACAAAAACAATTTGAACAACATATGTACCACGTGGATATAGGCCTAAACTGTCTAAAGTGTTAGCTAGACCTAGTTTCTTCTGAGGCCATTGTTATGTTTCCTTAATTAGAATGGACATCTCATAATAAAGTAGTTAATAATGAATAACTTTAACTTTATAATTTAAAATATTTATAATATTTCAATCTCCCAGAACCGTACATAATATTTTTTCGGATAAAACAATTACTTCATGAAACAATATGGTGTTCCTGGATAATTTTCCTGGGCCTTGGAAAGCAATAAGGAAAATACTAAACAAAATCATTGTATTCATTAAAACCATCAGATTATTTACCCTCACATGAATCTGATTCTATATTTTAAAATATCATAAATTATTTTATCGTAAATTATACTTATTATCATCAACTACTATGTGCATTATCATGAATCATAAATTTACTTACTCATTATCAAAAATTATCTTTTGTATCATAATCAACAATAATTAACATCTTCTAAGCTCCTTTAAATTACTGCATATATTCATCTATTAACTATATAAAAATAAAACTTTTTTTTAGTTACGTTGGCAATGAAAATCATCCGTTTATTGCCCTTAAAATCGAGCATAACAAAAAAAACTTAAACAGATGTGCTACGTGGAAATAGACCTGAACTGTCTTACGGTGTTACCTAGACCTAGTTCCTTCGCTCTACTTTGTTTAATGGCATAAAACTTCCTTGATCATCAATGCCGTTTAATTCTTATTAATTTCTGGTCATATTCAATGGGCTAGTTTATTTTATACATATGTTATACAGACGCACGCGCATACGCTCACACACGCACACTAAAGAAGGCAAAAAGTAGTTTGTGAAATGATCTTCTCAAAATTATAAAAGGGACGAATCTCTTATTGTTTTTATTTTAAATCATACTTCTGCAAGTACATTATCTGATTTAAAAAATTTATATATCGAATTGTTTTGTTATCGTTTCTAAGGGCTGATGATATGTCAGGGTTTAATCCATAACTGCTGAGTTGTGACGTAAAGTATGGGCATTTCTAAAAGAGGTGGCCAATTTTCATGTTGTTATTACAGTACTTATAGTATAAGAGCCGGGAAGAAAAAAGGCAGTTATCTCACCCCAATTTTTTATTATTTTAATGAAAACTATGTATAATTACTAGTCAAAACAGATGAGTCTGCAAATTTAGGTAGGGGAAATAAAAAATGGCGGCTGTTTCAAATCCTTAAAAAACTTTAATTTTTCATTCGGAGTTCTATATCGTAAAAATTCACAACACTGGAATATCTAAAAGAACATTATTTAAAGAAGAGTAAATTTGCTGAAATATGAGCCATAATAGGGCTATTTACATCCAATAGTTATCAAGATATAGCCTTTTAAAAAGCAACATTTCATAAAAATGTACTGAAATATCAGTAGTTAGTGAATCTATTTTGAGAAATCTATATCTCAATAACCATTCGACCTACAGATGTCTATTAGTACTTAAATTAAAGCTAGTTTAATTTACTATAAAGTAGTTTAAGATCTTTACCTTTGTAAAAATAGTAGTTCTCATGATATTTGCTAAAATAAATTGATTTATTGTTGTTCGGAGAATAACTTAGATTTTTGAAACACTTTATTTTAGAAACCATTGGACGTGCAGATGTCTGCCAGCACTCAAATTAAAGCTAGTTAAATTTTCTACAAATTAGTTAATAATGTCTATTTATGGAGAAGTAGCAGTTTTTTGCAGATATTTGACAAAATAAACTCACAAAATGTTAATTTCTTGTCCTTCGTATAAAATGTTGGATTTTTGAAAAAATATATCTCTAGACCCATAAGATGCACATATGTCTGCCAACACTCAAAATAAATGAAATTTAACTTAGTATAAAGCTGTTTATGAAACTTATCTTCGTAGGGATAGTAGTAGTTATTATATTCACATATGAATGTACTATTAAATTTCGGCTGCTTCTCCTTTGTAATGAAGTAGGAATGAGTGAGTCTTGTGTGTCCTATTCTCAGTCTAGTCAGCACAACCACATCCCTACATTTGCCACCGGAGGTACTCCAGGGTCCAACTTCCTTCTTTATAATTTACAGCTTACTCGCAGGGTTTTCGTCCCACATAGACTGCCACCCATCATTAATTTCCCTTATAAGGGGTCTCATCTCTATTGGAGTTAAAACGACCCTGCCATGTCCTTGCAGCTCTATCAGCCAGTTGGTTTCCTATGATTCCCACGTGACTTAGAACCCAAATAAATTGCAATGACATACCCACATTTTCTATGGTGGCTAGATAGGGATAGATGTTAGAAAGTTGGTGTTCCGGATACATACAATTTATGGCTTTTAGCAAGCTTAGTGAAACAGCTATTATTATGATATTGTTATGGGTCGAAGACATACAGAATGCTGTTGCTATGGCATTAAGTTGGTAACAAAAGCTGATGCTGATGATACGTCTGACTTAGATCCATCTGTGTAGATTACAAAGGCTGTCGGCACTTCCTAGACCTAGTTTCTTCTTCTGGTCGCTATAATGTTACATTAATTGGAATGCACACTAACACATTTTGTTTTGTTTTTTATAGAGTTGTTAATCTGAATAATTTTTTTTTTACTTTACATCTTAAAATATTTTTAATATTAAATATCAAACTCGGCAGAACATGCATACAATTTTTACAAATAAAATAATTAGCTAAATTAAAATTAATACTTATCATAAGTCTTCGTCACTCTGAACCAAGCAAGTCTCCCCAAAGTAATACTCTGGAAGAAAATATATAAACAAATTAAAAAGTTGAAAAAAACTATATGTATAGCATAAATATACTTCAATTCCTGTAAAAAATTATTTAATAATATAAAATAAATTATCCCCTAATAAATAGTTATGGTATAATAATAATTAAATGCTGTGATACAGGTCACGTCTATTTTTAATGTGAAATTTTTGTAGGATGGTTTATATAGCGTGATCCTCATCAAAAGAGGTGTTAAACACATCGCATGAAATCAATACAGTTCTCTTTAAATAAAAAATTATTCCCAGCTTGCTGACGTACACAACGTTTAAATATAAACCCTGTACAGTATTTAACGAAACACATTAAATCCACCCTTCCATGCTTGCACCGATTTCAAACCCCCTCTCAGTTGAACTGACACCATTTTCGTAGCCAACCTGTCCGATAAAGCGTTACTAACGTAATGACGTAGACCAATGATCCGAGAACCCTTCGTCCCCATTGGACAATCACCGGGAGCCGAAATGCCATGCGAATGGTTACTGCAGCGCTGGGTACTGCTACGTGCTGGAGCTGCAGTTATTGTCAGCGGGGACCTCATTTGAAGCAAGTTGAAAATAACAGCTGCTGACAGCGGTATAGATATTGCCAATCGGCATATCCACCCAATATCCACCAGTCTCTTCCAATCTTCTTCGCCTTTTTCCTCCTCGTTTATATTCCTTTTATTTTTCTTATCACAAGAAGGGAAGATACTCCTATATTTTTATAAATCGCTTATCCCTTTTTGATAATGCTGACACTGAATTTTCAAAACTCACAAAAGTAAAATTTATTAATTAAACTTTCGATCGTCTTAAGGAATATGAAACATTTTAAAACTTGACCATAACAACACACCACTTTTTCTGCGAATTAAGATAAACAAAACGTTTGGTTCATCTCAATATGACGTCATAACTAATTATAGCTAGTTGCGTTTTTCGGTTATGTTCAGAATGCGACTGCAAAGTGGTGTAAAATATACTTTAATTATGTTAAGAACGAAGATACACACTCTATGACATACTAAGTACAAATCGTCTCCTAGTTTGTCCTTCGACAATTCTATTCCACTACTGATCTACAGTCTAGAATAATGACTCTTATCTCTAACGTGACGGTATATATTTATTTTTATCCTAGACCTGGTCATTTCTGACATACAGGAGGGGAGGGGGTGTCCTACAGATAACAACCTATTCCAGTGGTAAAATTTCATTCATAGAGTCACCTCAAAATAAAAGTCAACCCACGCTGGGATTCAAACCGGCACTGCAACAAGGTTCAGGGTTTCTAAGGTGACGCCTCAACTTCCTAGGTTACAAACGGTCTGAAATGATAGAGAGCTGTTAAAGAGAGATGAATAAGTAAACTAAATGAAAGAGTTTAGAAAGAAAGGGGAAAAAGCAAGCAGTAGGCAAATAGCTTCTCCACATCTGTAAATAAAATATCAATTTTAGAAATTTTATCTGATAGTTGTATAGGAGTATTGTATGAGAAAAAAATATAATTTCCCATCTGAGGCTGTAAAACATTTCCTTACCAAAAGAGGTTATATATACTAAAGGAGTTTTACGTTTATCTTGTTTTTCATTTGTGATATGAACGTTTAAATTATTTATTTATACATTACTATTTTTAAACAAACGTATTTATAACGCCCAAAATACTATATGATAACTCTAGATACTATTTAGTAGCTTCTTTGATTTTTGATGCAATGCAAAGTATTTCTTGGTAATGACAGTAATATTTTAATAAGATATTTTAATTTTGATATTCTAGATATGAATGACTTGTTAACAAACATGGCGAAGTCCAATTTTTTCACGTTTTTAGGAGATATAACCGTTTTATATATCAAAGGCTAAAATAGTAAAATCTCTATATAATTGTAAAAGTAAAACAGAGACAAATAATAAAATCTCAAAAAAAGTTTTAGAAACGTTTTTCCTGGTATACTCTGCTGTGATTGGGTCTACTGAACCTGAACATATTTTGAACCAAAAATATGGCCTTTTTTATGTAAAGCAGCCACGAGTTAAAATGCATTTTATCATTTTTTAATATTTTTTTTTAGCAAAATAGGAAATGGTTCTACAGGCTAGAATAGGTTGGTAACCTGAAAGCTAACCAACACGTGTTCCAGAAACGAAAAAAAAGTCCTAAGGTTATAAAAAAGGTTTTATAAAAGTCCTAATGAGGTTACATTCATTATAAAACATTTAATAAGTATGTACATAAGTAAATACACGAAAATATTTTACAAAAATGGTAGCAACTGTCTTGGTGTAAACTTTATGAGAGTTACCGTCATGTAGTATTGAAATCAGAAACTCGTGGATGACGGTAAAGCGAGAGTTGGAGTGATT
>NW_027116476.1:250937-264712 GCF_000696795.3 Halyomorpha halys | reverse complement strand
TATATATATGTTTATATTTATACATATATAAATCGGAGTCTGTTATAAATAATCACTAATTTTGACTTGATTGGAAGGCACAAATACGCTGAAGGTAGTTAGATGAAATAGCTGAGTGTTATCTACTTACTCACCTTCCAATTTCGACCCCGTTTAGAAGAAAGGTATTTTCGGAAATAAGATCTGTTCACGGACCATATAGTCTGACCAGTGCCTCCTAAATTCTCCCTGTAACTCCATAATAGAAGCTCAGTAATTCAGAGGCTGGATCCGTCAGATAATGACGGGAGAGGTGTTGTTAGGAACTGAGGATAAAGATGGCCGCTTATGGAGCGAACCTTCCAACAGTCCATTTGTTTAATGTTCCTCGTCTGGTTCATGGGCCTCCCTAACCACTTTCTCCTTTCACTATATTCCCCTGAGGCACAGTAGATAACAATAGTTTTCCTTTATGAATACTTCAACAAAATAATAAATTAAATATTTTTTTTTTACTGAACAAATTTTCAAAGGCTTTATTCTCAATAAGGGCAGGAATTTATTCAGCATTCAAATAAAAGAATAGAAACATAAATTCAAAATTTGTACCCTAAAAATTGGTTTAGGAGAGACTGGGGCAGGTTGGCCTTAACTTTTATTACAAAATAATAATCAAATATGTTAATTAAATCAACTTAACTGAAACCTCTATTGATATAATTCAAATATTCAGTTCAGAAAGAAAAAATAAAAAGGTCAAGGGTTCGATAAGCCATAATTTCTTGCTAGCTGTGCCAACTTACTCAGGGGTTAGTCCAGTATGTTGGCCAACATACATGTGGGCATACTTCGGGGGTTAGGCTGGCTCTGATAGGCCACGATGGTCCATCTTGTACTACACCTTTTTTTGTTGTTTTAAGAGCAGAATAAAACCCAATTTGCTGGGGAAAATCTTATGTATAATTTTAATAACAAAACTATTAACAAAGAAGAAAATTAAATTTTTTCGGTCTATATTTATGGAAGCGACTTCTGGTTTTTGTAATTTTTTATCCATCGAATCTCATTCAATAAGTTCAACAATTATTCTTATTGTTCAAGAAAAAAAATCTGATTAATAACCTGTAAATACATTCAGAGCAAAGGCGGCGTTCGATAAAAAAAAATTAAAATTACGTTTTTTTTTGGTTTTTTTTCTCGAACTCTTGGAAGCACTGTCAAGACCCCTCGGACAAGTGTCTAATATTTATAATATAGCATCATCAAATAAAGTTTCATTGAATTCGATAGTCCCACGTGCTTAGTGTCCCCCTTTTAAATCAATTTTTCAGTATGCCTGATCAATTTCTAGTCAATGTTATATATCCATTTAGTGAAATATTGTGCAGCCTGTATATTATAAGTATTTGTCCCCTTTTTTAATCCCAATCTTAACTTCGAATGAAAATTAAATAGTATTTAATATGGATAGAGAATTTAAACTGATATTATCCTAACGAGGACAATAAATGTAGGAAAACATCAAAACATGACAAAAAGAAGTTATTTCCTATTTGCATCATTACGCCTCAGTTATAATTTGTAATTTTGATATACTCCGTGTTTATTATTAATTACTTCTTCAATCCTAATATTAGTCATTATTTTTTATTTATTACTGTTCGAAATCCGAGCAGATTACTAGCAATTAATATAGTTCTTTATAGCAATCATAAAACGGGATATCTAGGACGAACGTATATATCCCGGTCGATATGGAAGTCGTAAACCCCTATCACACCAATCTAAGTTATTACAACGATGGGTAAATATGACATACGTTTTCCATTTTTATCGTGAATATCTTGCCCCAGTTTCTTGCATTATCTACTTAATGTATGCCATAAAATATATAACCAGCATAGAATTTTCTCTGGATTAAAGCTATTCTTTTTTCTTTTGTAGCTGCATTTTAGAACTATCCATAAACAGTAGTCTGGTATATTGCAACTGTGTTGAATTTTATTAATCATACCATTTCTCACTTCAGTAATTAAAATTATTCCCAGTGGCATATCGTAGTTGCGGGGGGAGCTAAAAAATTTCACAGCATATGTTTTCATGAAAGGCATATTCATCTGTCTGTACAACTAAATTCTTTCTTATAACATCGAACGCCAATGAAAAAACAATTTATTAACTTATAATATATTAATATTTTAATAAGAAGAATATTATAAACAATGATGATAATTTAAAATTAGCTACTAGATTGTAAGGCAGAATAATTCGATCAATTAAAATTTTGGCATAGAATAATAATATATATATATAATAAATAATATGAAGAATAAATGGAATATGTTCTATAATTTTAGCATTGATAACCTTTCCCCTTAATGTTGTTCCTTATGGTTATCTATCAAATAATAATAATGATGAAACTGTTCAACAATTATAATAAAATATAGGGCTAATAATCAACATTTTACGATAAATATTATTAAAACTCCTACTAAAATAAACTTTATAAACTGCTTTATGCTGAATTTAACTATCTTTAATTAGAGAACTACTGGACATATGTATGTATAATTGTTCCCGAGACCTAGTTTCTTAAAAACGATAGTACGATAAGCTAGGAGCCTACGAGGGAATCTGTGTTGTTGTAACTTCATTTTTAGTGGAATATAAATAAAAAATACAATGCTATTGGTCGGTTCCCCCCCATCAAAAATCGATGGATACTAGTTCCTAAAAATATATAATCCAGTTATCTTTTATCATAAAAAAAGTCACGAAGATACGTTAATATGATATCTTTCAATTCTAAAAGCTATTACCATTAACGTTTAAATTTTGATATCTTGAAGTGGAATGAGAGGTGGTAGCTACCTCCAACATCACTATTAAGGGATATTCTATAATCTACTTTAAAAATCCTAATGGAGTTTTCTTTACTATGTGGGTCAGATCGCCATCAAATTAATGGTATCTCTTCTAATAACGTTAGTGACTTCAAGCCCTAACACACCAAAGATTTTAACCTAATTAAAACGCTTGCAGGTACAATCATTTAACATGGATGTTCAAAGTCTCATCAAGATAGTTTTATAAGGGAAATTACAACATATATGATTGTATTTTAAATAAATTTTTTTAATAATTCTAAGGAATGGACTTATTAATTATTAAAAAATGAAGAAACCAATAATGTTTCTCATGATGTGCCGAAACGTCGGACTTATAAGAAAAATAAAACGTGTTGAGACTAAAATGGATAGAAATTAAATTATTTATTTTAACTTAATATTTTTGTTTAGTCTACATTTATACCGTGCAAAAAATATCTCTAAAATTAAGGAATCAAATCTCTGAAATTTTTCAAGTGAGCGGAAAAATACATATATTTTTGTTATTTAAGTATGATTAAAAACATAACAAATGTTTTAATATCCTTGAGCTCTTCCTCCCTCCCCCCCTCTCTCGCTCTCTTTTCTTTTTTGGTGATCTTCACATCTGTTTCTTTTGTTTTTCTTTATTTTTTTTATTCCACTTCATCTGTTCTTATTTCGCAGCGCTTCTACTAAGGAAGACGTCAGAACAGCTAGGAAAAAGAACAGAAATGGAAAGAGCAGCAGAATAAAAAAGGAAAGAGATAGAGGAAAAAAGAAGATGAAAGAAAAAAAAGATAACGGAAGGAAAGAATGGAGTTGATTAGAGCTTAGGGAGCCTCTAAAAGGATTATAAAAAGCGGATATAAAACCAGGGTTGGTTTTTTTAAAAGACCACTTGGGAAATATTAATTTTCGCCTTCCCCTTTCTTACCTCATGGTATTTCAAAAATTATTTCTATATAAACATTTGCTTTTCGGAATACCTCGCATTTATATCCCTCATAAATAGCATTCCTAGGGGACATGAAGGGTCCAATCTCTCTTAAATTATCCCCTATAGGTATATTGCTAGGCTTCATGGCTGGCATAAACTATGAATGAGTTTTTTTATTGCGTCATAATTTATTTATAAAACGGTGAAGTAATGGATAAATAGATGAAGGAGGTCGACTTGAACCTTATTTTCAATAAACATACATCGCAAGAACTCGTGAAATACTGGATAAGTAGAATTATTTAGAAATCATTTTTTTTTTAAATTATTACATATTAGGAGTTTAAAGTTAAAATGTCACAAGTAAAAAATAAACATGCAGCAATCAATAAAGAAGAATTAAATTACAGAATTTTAGATATGAGCTTCAATTTTAATGGATTGTAAAAACAAAGTTACAAGTTTCGACTTATCTATATTTTTCGATTGGTGCAAAAATATTTTTTATGCAGCTTCAACGCACCAAATAAAACAATTCATTCCTAGTTTAACAGAAAATATAATTAATTTAAATGATATCAAAAAAATAGAAAGAGTAAGCAATGAAGAAATAAAGTAAGTTATAGTTAAAATAAACATCTTGAGTACAGTCAAACTAAAAATGTTTGGTAAACCGAGGGAACTCTGAAATCCGAGCTCCCTCCTGAGGAGGGAGCAGTAGGTCGCCAAGAAATCTGCGTTTCTCTCTCAACTGTATCACGGTCATTCAAAACCAGTGGAGGTTGAATGAGGGATCTATACCCGCAGACCCTCAGGACTTGGGTGGAAAATATGAACATTCTCAAAGCCCTAGGATACATATGTACAAAATATATATTGATCGATCGTAAAGAACTGCTTAAAATTGACATTAAAAACATATCATTACTGTTTTTGTTTCGGTTTTTTAAGTATAAAATAAAATTACTTAAAATATGATCATTGTTTAGGGAAGGTGTTCAATTTAACAAATATTTATAACCATTACATCAAAAGCTAGAAGACACCGCCATCTATAGGCAAGCCTCCTGACCATGAGTCAGCTAACCTGTAAGTAAGAAAATAAACGCGAGAGAAACAGACTTGAGCTCAGAAATGTGTAAGGTTCATTTTAATTAATTTTTTTTTTTTTGTACGTTAAAATAATTTTTTTAAATTTATTTATTGACATTTACAACGGTATATAAAAGACAACAAGCAAATTTGAAGTAAGATCATAATGATATGAAACATCATGTAGAGAAACTACCCAGTAGTCACATTATTAAAGTATACTGTAGGGCACTCGGGAGGTTTACGACGAAGAGTAAAGGTGATTTGATGGGATTTATTTTTATCCTCCAATTTCGACACCATTCTTCGAGGGTTGTGATATGGGAATGAAGATTTTGGGATGCAATCAACTGTGAGCACACATGTATCGTCAGCATACGTGGTAAGGATAGTGTTAGGAGTTGTTGGAATTTCAGCTGTATAGACGGTGTAGAGGATGGGACCGAGGATATTACCTTGAGGAACACCAGCGGATTGAAAATAGAGGGATGAATAGGAACCATTGTGGTTTACTTGGAATAATCTATTAGTAAGAAAGGAACAAACGATGAGAAAATATGTAGGAGGTAGGAATTTACGGAGTTTGTAAAGCAGTCCCGGGTGCCAGACTCGATCAAAAGCCTGATCTATATCGAAAAAGTCTCTCACTAAGTACGTGTTAAAATAATAAATCAGAAAGAGATCAAAATTTATTTTGCAGACTAATGTAAATAAATCCTTAATGAAAACATTCAATTCGAATTATGGAGGTCCTGATTGCCTGGCTACTGGTATTGTCCAAGCAACGAACAATGCTAATACTACATACAACACTGATCCGACATCATTGCACAATTCACTGTTTTTTTCAATGGAATCGAACCAATGCATACCAGTCACTGCCATTGCAGTTACGCATAGACGAGCGATCTTTATTCAGCACTGACCAATATACGATGTATGGTATATGATATATGATATATGATATATCATATATGATGGATATGATCGTCTGTCTCTATGTCAGTGCTGTTGGCCTTTGCGACACGACCTACGTTACCTTGCGTATTCAGTCGATATTCCACGCCACGTAAATAATCATCGTATTGCATTTCCATTGTCTAATCTTTTAGTATTATTTCCCATTATAGTTATCTTATTATTTAAGTACATTTATTATTCAACCAGCTAAAATTTTCACTCATTATTCAGTTATTAACATATTTTTTATTAAGATTGTTTACTTTTAGACTTATTTCTGTTCCTTTGTATTATTTGATTTTATGAATTTTTTAAAAGTGATTCCATGTCTTTTTTTCTCAGATATAGATGCTTAGTTTTGGTTGATATTTTTTTCTCCAATATTATTTATTTTCATAACTTTGTTTAAATAATATAATTATTTTCATATCTGAGCTTCATTCCTAGAACCCACTAGTCTCTTCGAGGAAGCGCATAGAATTTTTGTAATATTTTTTTTTTTTGGTTTTGATCCAAAGCACACATTGTTGGAAAGCATTTGATTTGCGGATAATAATTATTTTGTAAATCAAAATTTCTTTATACATGAAAAAAAAACATTGAAAAGAATCAACGGAAGAATAGCCCAAGAGAGCTGATTCACCAAAAGAAGTGATTCGTTGGGAATTGGATCAGTTAAATGAATTGAACTTCTCTACTCTGAAGAAACTACTATATAAGAATATTTTTTTCGTGCAGTCCGGAAATAATTAAGTGCTATAGTATCCAGGTTAAACCTAAAATTGTTATAACCTTTGGCTCAGTAGCCTTAATACATAAGCGGTAGTGAGAGATATTTATTTATGTACTTAAATTAAATTCACTACTGCAATGAAGTGCATATCTGATTATGGTTCGTTTCTTTCTGGTGTCTTGAAGAAGCAATTTGTATGATTAGATATACAAAGTCTTCTTGAATATGAGATAAATTGAAATGAATTAACATAACGAAAATTAATTAGTTAATAAAATTGTAGGTCACCTACATTTCAGTTGAAATATCGGATTTTGCAGGTTAGAAGACAAGAGGTAGAAATAGATAGTACAAGCAAAGAGTAATGACGTCAGATAGATAAGTGCAAATGTTTGCATTTCACGTTTATATATTGTTAAACAACTAGGGTATTAGTCATTATGGAATGTACTATAGTATACGAAGTATGGTTGACTTTTTGTTTCTGATATTATGAATGCACAATGAAATTCCAAAAAATTCTGTAGTTTCTAATTGTTTTTTGAAAAGAGTTCCATAAAATTTGTAGTTTTGTTATGATTTAAATAAATATTAAAAAAAAAACTTAAAAAAAAATATTCTGAGAATTTTATAACCTTGTACCATATTTTTTTATCCCATTGCTCTGGAGAAAATAATCTTACTTCCAATCCTAAGCCTTCTCTTCTTTCTAATCCATTAATGCTCGACTTGCAAGAAATTCGAGGTATTCGTAGTAGGTTGGGTTTTCTGAACCTAGCTGGAGTATCTATGCACTCCCCTCGAGCAAATACGAACAAATGATCTTAGATGAGTATTTTGAAGAGGATTCTTTACACCAATAACTCCCAGTTCTCATTGTATTCTTTCCTTTCTTTGTCGACGTCCACTACACTAGGTTTCCACCTAAAAGAAATCTGATCCTATACAAGGCTAAAAGGGCTCTAAGAGTTATATTGTGCTAGGAAAACACTATATTTTGAACATATAAAGACAAAAATTTTCTAAAAAAAAATATATGTATATTTATTTTTAAGGGCTTTTAATAATAATAAATCATTATTGAAGATGAACTTAATGATAATTATATTTCACTTCCATAGTTAACTTCAATTTTATTAGATCAAATGATAAAAATCTCATTTCTACTTTCTTATGGTATTATATTCCTTTAAACAAAAATCTTACTCTTTTTACTGGAAGGGGTGTCACATAACCTGTTCATTGTATGGGGGATGCTTTGAGCAAAGTACACAATCTATTTTTAAAATTAGATTTTTCAGATTACTCAGTAATATCCCGCGAGTGTTTTGAAACAATTTGAGCTTAAAATACTAATTTTATTATATTTCATAACCTCTTTAAAAGGCAAGGCTGCCAGTGACAGTTGTGAGAATCAACAGAATAGTGCATTGGTATATATTAATTGGGGACGGTCAACATAAGGACGATATTGGGTATATAGTGCTGTACCTGCATACACCAAGTTCAATAATATTGATCGCGTAAGGCGAGCTTTATTTTTATATAATGTAGTTAGTGACGGTTGGTTTCATTAAGCTATGAAGGCATTGTTTATATTTGTATGTTAAATATTAAGGTAAATAACATTTAATTAACTATTACGACAAACACCACAGTACCCAATTACTATAACAAGTTTAATTACTTTTTATAGACACCACTTACATTCCATTATGTCTCTTAGAAGAAATAACAATATAAAATAGGGATATTTTTTTAATTAAATTATTTTTCTTTATAAGTTATTATGTAACAGAAAAAACAGTTTTCCAATAGCCACAGACTTTTTTTTTTTAATTGAAGTGATGCATCACCAAATAATTCGAATATACTATTATAAATTCTATAATTGGTTCATCGGGTAAAAGAAGAAAAATGTCAATCAGAGCTAGTAGGAGCACCAGGGCCCTGTTTCATAATGAAAGCTAATAGTATTAGTTCAAAGTACAAGTGTAGAAACTAGTTTGGTAATAATACTAATACTTATTTTTTCATGATAGGGATGACTATTAGTGATATTACAGGAATTAAAAATACTAAAGTACAAGTTACTATTGTACAAGTCCGTGTAATTGAATTAAGATAAATCTACAAGACTAATAGTATTAGTTTGTACTTTATTATGAAACAGGGCCCAGGTCTGAAGTCGTTGCTCGTTAGAAACCACCTCTTATCCGCAGTGATTCACACCCTACAATGAACTGTAAAAATTAAGATTTCCGAAAAGGCAAGTGATAGAGAACGGAGACATCAGAAAATAACAAGATGTGGCTGAAATAAACAATCAAGTGAAATGTACAGGAACAAGAAAATTTCAGATACTCAAAGGATTGTATTGAGTTCCTCTCTTCCATTTAAGATTTTCCAGTAATAATTGAATTAAATAAAATGCAAGTTCAAAGAAACCAATCGGAGCCATTATGTTCAGGAACAAAACTTTAATTTAAGTTTTAAAAGACCTAACTGAGAATGACTGGAGGAACGGTGGGAGGAAGGGGGGAGTTGGAAACTACTTTCTCCAATTTGGAAAGGATATTTAATTTTTTTTTTATCGCATAATTACCAGTTAAGTAAATATATCATTATTATTTACATTAAGATTAGATTACATTATTATGTTATAAATTATATTAGGATTGAGATTACATTATAATCAATATAGTCCCACTGCTCCGGTCTACAAAAGATGTATCGTGATATCACTTTTAAAGGGACTACATCCCAAGATACTAAAGCTGTTTTGCATTTCATTTCAAAACGATTCTATAATAGTAACCCATTAATTGAATCTTGATGATTTACGTATTTACAGATATTTCCAGGTTTTGAGTTTTGAGTCCTCACATACAACTTTCACACAATTAATTATCCGAGTGCTAGGGTTACTTGAGCTCCAAATAACGAATATCAACTTTGTTTCTTCTTATAAAATAACTATTTAGCAAAAGATAACGAAGCCACATATAAATGAATGCGATCGGAAAAAATTGCCTTCTCGACATTTTTCAATCCGAACTATTGTCTCTATTTTCCGTTTTTTTTTCTTTTAATTATTTAATTAATTCTTCGATATTGTGTATTTATCCGTTGTTTATTATTACAAAGATTGGAACCTTCTTGAAATATTTATTTCAAACAAAGTTATTTTAAAAGACTTTTTTAAAAATTCTTCATTAAATCTCTGTTGTACTATTTCAATGAAGAAAAGAGCTATCTGGTAGTTAAACCAGTTAATTATACAAGGATCGACCGAGTTTGATAAAAATCGTTAAAGGTGTTTCTAAGAAAAAAACTAAAAACTTCAGATTGTTTAAACATTTTAAAAAAGTTGCTATAACATCCCAAGCATATACAACCCCTAAATATTTAATTTCCGTTTCTTAAGACTTTTCGTTTATGACCTAGGATGTTCACACACAGAGCATTTCGCAAGACTAGGCTATTTGGACTCAAGGGACCTAAAAAACAGTATTTCCGTTGAAAACTTTTTTTTTTTAAATTTATTTATTGATATTTACAACTGTACATAAAATACATCCTGTAAATTTGAGGAAATCATGATGGTATGATACAAGCACGTAGAGAAACTACCTATTGGTAGCACTCTAAAAACATTTTTACAATATGAGGTCTCGAGGCCATCTTCTTTTCAGACGCCTCGGAGGATTTTCCGGAATAAAAGAGGAAGCAAGATTAGAAACTAATGGGTTTCAGTGGTTAGGGAGTTTTTAATGGAAGGATTGATATCTGGTTCGGGCTAGATCGGTTACAAATGGAACATTAAGGTCTTTGTGGTTGATTTTATTTGTGACAAAGTAGGGAGCATTTAGGATTTTGGATTGTAAGGATTGGATACGAGAGGAATTCGAAGGTTTAGTAGAGCCCCAAAGCTCAACGCCGATGTGCATATAGGCCTTATAATTGTCATGTAAATCAGTCTTTTGTAATGAATTGGAAGTTTGGACCGTTTGTCTAGTAAGTGCTGTAATAGTCGAAATCGACATGTAGTTTCCTGTCTTTTTAGCCTTGTGTGAGGATTTCAGGTTAGTCGTTTTTCCAGATGTAGTCTAAGGTAGCGGATCTGTTTAACAGGGGTAAGAGCAACATTGAAGTATACTGTAGGGCAGTCAGTAGGTTTACGACGTAGAGTAAAAGTAATTTGATGGGATTTCTTAAAAATTTATTTTAATCCTCCAATTACGATACCATTCTTTGAGGGTGTGATATGGGACCTTGAATTCAAAATTTTGCATGATATCAATACTTTTCCTTCTTATATGTTCTATGTCTATGTAAATGAAAGTATATCCTATTATTAGCTTTCCAAACGGCTGATCTGCGTTGCTTGAAAATATATATCATTTGATACTTGCTATATTACCTCCAAGAAAAGAATGGTAGGGACCAATGAGGGGAAGTGAGATATGGTTGGCGTAGGTTAAAGCGACCACTGGAAACAGCTGGCTCTAAGTTCGCTAAATCACAAGAGGCAGACAGATAGCCCGGTAGCTTGAGTTAGTGGCACGCAGCGCACAACTGCCGTTCTACAACTAAAAACTAACTTGACAGCTGGAAGGAAATCGGCCAACTTATAAACTTCCATTTAGGTTGCGTCACGTCAGCTTGCCAGTAGAGACGTAACCTATCAAAGTTTTTATTTTTGAAAAAGTTTCGGAAAATGGGTGTAAGATATACGATTACATTCCCTATAGTTCCAAACTTTTGATCAAAACTTTGATCTAACTTCTTCACTGTTATCTTGAGCATGAAATGTATTTATTTAAATAAATTTGAGTTTTAACAAATAATTCTCTAACACAAAAAGCTATACAACATTATCCAAAATCATCTTTGTATTCGCTAATTTCAAACTGATGAAATACGTTTAAGTACAATGATGTGTACCTAAGGACTTTGTATGGCTAGTCCCAGGTGTAATAGACAAAATAAAATTATAATATTAAAACTGAAAATATTCATTTATATTATATAAAAAAAATGAGACATAAGGTAATATAATCTAGCACTGCTTCATGGAGGGAACTGGAGAATGACTGGAATATTGGATTTGGTATTTCGAGTTGCTTTAATTCTGTTCAGTCCAACTGATCATTCAATAAATCATCATTGCATAGTTTTCACTAAAGTAATAAAAAATTGAGTTGAAATAACTTACTTTTTTCTTCTCTAGTGCTGTTGGACTACAATGGCAGTTAAACTTTTAAATTACAAAAACATGGGTCTTTATTCTAACTGTATTGTATTAATGGCTAATAAGCCTTGTTTTTACAACTACTAAGTTCCAAATCTAAGAAAGGTATTATTTGTCTTGTTATAATTTTTCCAACAAATAGTTCCAAAGATTTCGAGGACAACCAATCTAATAAATTTTTGTCTTCATGCAGGTGACAGATTCGACATTTTTATGATTTTAGGTCTTTTTTTTTTAGATTTAGATGAGAGGGTCCTGTAAAAATTATGGGAACCACAGATATATGAAACAAAACCCCGCTTTTTTTTTTTTTTTTGCCACTACTTAAAAAAAAGAAAAATAGAGGCTAATAAATAAAAAAAAATAAAGCAATGATTATACTATGGAAAGTTCAAGAACAACATTAATATGAAAAAATTGTATTAAATTTAAGTTTGTTGAAGGAAAAACTTTGTTTGGATTTCCGAGGAATGACCGCAGGGAAATGAGAACGCATTGCTAGATGCTTTATTGTCTCCTGACATGGGAAAGCTTTTTTTTTCACTCTCTCCATTAAAAAGTAAAAAGCTCTGTCAACTCAAAAGAACTGGTACCCTTTAAACCAGTCGTCTTTCTGTTTTATATTTAGATTTATTTTCCGATTTAATTAGAAATACAGATTCTTTAGTACGAGATTGATTAGAAGGGAGGGGAGTAAACATGATGTAGAAAACGGAATGTTTTAAAAAATCCTTTTTCTCAATTTCAAACTTGGTCATTAACACTGTTTAAGAATCATTCCCTTAATCGCAGTTAAAATCAACTAATAATTACTTCAATAACATCTCCGTCATCTGTACTATTTTATAGCCACCATTTTTATTTAGTAAACGTCAAGACTGCTACCTTGCTAAGGTCAACCAAGTGGATCCAATTTCTTATATTTCAGCTTCTTTCACAAACATTTAAACATGAGAGAGTAGAAAAAGGCATACCAGGAACCAGCCAGAGGATGGGGGAAGAAATGCTTCAAGAATTGAGGACAGACAATTATTTAAGCACCTCATTCAACAAGTAAGCAAGCATCATGACTCAAAATCACGAAAATCAACATTCATTTAATTTTATTCGGTAATTTGTTTTTTAGTTTTAATCATTTTTACTTATAATTTTTTTTTTGAGGTTAATTCTGTTACTTATTTATTTAATTAAGTTTCATATCAGACATACCATTCGTTTATTCAAGTCAGTTAATCCTATTACACTTATGAGATCAATTGGTAATATTTAGATTTTTATTGAATTACTGAAACCAACAGACAACGTCTAAACGTGTCAAGAAGAATATAGATGGGAATCTGAAGGGCCTCAACATGAAACAGTGAAATTGTAGATAAATAGAAGTAATTAAACAGTAGCTGCAAAAGCTAAAGCTACGATAGAACTGAACAAAAAAAAAAAGAAGAAATTAACAACAAACATGGATTGATTTAAATAATGATGATAAAAGTACCTTAAAATGAAAATAATACAGGATATCGTAAAAAGTTACAGAAATTTATTCCATATTAATATTAATACATTATAATTAACAAAGATCTCAGATTATTGTAACTAACAACTTATTGGAAGGATGAAGTAGAATCTAAACTTTCTCGACAATATGGACTGGATTTCCATTGGAACTTGCCAGAAGTCTGGGGATATTACCTGAAATTTTACCATTTGAAACAATTATAGAAAACTGGCCACTCTAAATAGTTTTTGTTTCTTGAATTGAAAACGTTCTACAACTAGAGTTCGTGATGCTAGCGATGAAACGGAAACGGGTTGGGAGGCAGGGAGGATAGCGGTAGTCAACTCTAGCTGGAATATTTTTTTATTGAAATAGAGGAGTGGGGGCTTAACAATCCTGGTACAAAGTATCGATCCGATTGAGTGAGCTCTTTGAATATTTTACTCTCCTAA
>NW_027116476.1:243027-250873 GCF_000696795.3 Halyomorpha halys | reverse complement strand
AAAAAATTATAATAATATAAATTCCTGATATAATTGACTTAGGAACTGGCTGTTCTATTCTAATTATTATTATAATAAAACTAGCATTTTCTGCCTCAAGCTATGAGAGGTTATAGCCCCTCTTTGTAATTAGTTATAATTAAAAATTGTATCTTGACGCTAAAAAGTGGCTAAATTGGAAAACATATAACCGAAAAACACATTGTTGGGGTAAATAATTGTGGTAATGCGTTTGAACTTTTATTTTTGTTAGGGGAAACACAAAAAAATAACCATTTTTGTTTATTTTTTTTTGTAGATTAAAGTGAAGTTAATCTAAACAATTAATAGATTTCCTACAAGACAAATTACTTCTGAGAATCTATATTTTAAAATTGTACTGATATATTAATGTATACAATTATATTCTATTTACTTTCTTGTTTGTTCCAGAAGAAAAAGGAAGGATTGCTGATGAAATGGCCCATCTGAGCGCTTCAGGGAGGTCCGTTATTGAGATGTTAACTATAAAACCGCAGTTTCCTCCATTTTTCAACGAAACCTCGCCAATATTTCTTCCCTTGAGATAATCTGTTATTCGCCAACTCCGGAGAGAACATCGGCCAAGTATTGATTCGAGAGGTAGGCTCATCAGATTGATATATGGAACTAGTTGTACTGCATCTATGGCTCTTCCATTTCCCTCACCGAGGCCTTATATTTCCCGGGAAAAGCGGTTTCTCGGCCGCTCCACGTCGCTGTTGAATGGAGCCTAGTCAGCGATTTCCACTCATCTGTCTTCTCTCTTCGAGGCACTTTATCACCCCAGCCTCATTTTTTACGTCGTTATTGCCGTTTCTTCCTTTGACGAGTGATTTTTCTATGAATATATTGATAATTGATTCTGCGGATAAATAACCAAGAAGCAGTATTTTTAAAATTATTTTTATTTGATATCTCCACCATTCGATCGAAACATGTTTAATGTCATTAGGGCTAATATTGGAACAAAGAATATAAGAGTTATGAACAGCGACCGAATTTCGTTCATCTTTCGTTCCATAGCTGCACATTTTACCGAACCCGACAGAAATTGGAATGATGGATAATACATTGAAATAACACTAATTTTGTTGTTAAATTTAACCTAGATCTCAAATATTATACCAATGTGGATGTGGAGATTGACAGATACATAAAAAGATGTATGTGTGTCAATATTATTCATTTTATTAACGTTTTCCTTATTTAATTAATAGTTTGAGATTGACAAATTTGTATCCAGCAACGCATTTATTAGCATTTGAAGAAGTCGAATTCAGCCAAAAAATAAATAAATAAAAATAAATGAAGAATGTTCTTAGAATAGTAGAACAGTAACTATGAAAAAGTCCCTAGAAAAACCTTGTTAGAGGAAACTTCAGTGTTATTTTTTAAATTCCCTCTTCTAGAAGGAACTTCTAATTAAGAAGCCCTTCATTCTTCCGTCTGACTTGTTTGTGACTAGTGGGATCTTCAATTTTTGTAAATATTATATATTACCATATTGGAGCCGGGTGGCTCAGTGGTAAGACACTGTGCTACTAACTGCAAGGATTCGGGTTTGGATCTGGCTGTGACAGATTTATTCTACTATTTTTTACTTTTATTTAAACTATATGTATATATGGGGATATGAATGCTCGTGTTGAAAAGGAAGAAAAAGGAAACCCGGTTGTGGGTACATGCGGGGAGGAGGAAGTGAACGATAACGGTCTCAGACTCCGTGATATCTGCAAGGAATTCAACCTAAAAGTGCAAAAAACTTTCCAGCATAGAAAGGAGCATGAGTTCACTTAGAGTAAACCGGGATTCAGACCTTCTATCTTGGACTACTGTATTACCAAGCAGCTTAGCCTACTACCAATAATGAATGTGAGAGCCTTGCGAGGAATGGAATTATAGTCCCTGTGAAAAGTAATGTCATCAAAAATGCACTATTTAAATGTATGCTTACTTCATGCAAACTAACATTAAATCTCAAAGTGTAAAGAGAAATAAGTTCTAAATGAATCAAATAAGTGGCCACTTCTTGTAAAGAGCCAAATGCTTACCACTGTGGAGAAGGAAGCAAACATATGAACAAGCAAAAGCCGAACAATTAGATGAACGCAAGTATAAGCTTCACCTACTCAATGATGAAAGCATTAGGAACCTCTACAAACGCTAGCTGGAAGGCAAAATGATTGATAATGGGGACAGTGATGCCATTGAGATATATGAGTATATTAAGAAATCTACCCATGAAGCAGCTAGTGAAGCCCAGAGGGAGGTAGAAGCTAACCCTACAAAAGAATGCTGGAACAAGGAAATAGTAGGAAAGAAGAAGGTTCTCTTCAAAAAATGGCTATGTAGCAGAAGCCAAGAAGATTGGAGAGAATATAGAAGCCTAAATGCACAGGTAAAGCGCACCATTGCAGAAAGCCAGAACCAAGTATGGGAAGCCTGTTGCAGGAGGATTGATAATACCCTGGGGTACAATTAGATTCGCGAATCGTTGAGGATACTAAAAGCTCTCAGAACGCAAGTGAAGGGTAATGTGATTCCTCAAATAGGTGAGAAGACCTGGGTGAACCATTACAAAAATCTGCTCACTGAAACAAGGCCAGAATGGTCTGGTACATTTCCAACTGAGGAGCATGCACTAGATAAGGTAACTGTGCAAGAGGATGAAGCATTCTTGTTGCACTCAGAAATGCCAAATCTGGAAAAGCTGCGGGACCTGGAGGTATTTCGGTGGAGCTGTTGAAGGCAGGAGGAAGTAGATTGCTAATAAACCTTATACTGCAAGAGCAAGACCTACCACAAGATCTTAAGACAGGATTTCTTACATCTATATATAAGAAAGGGGACAGGAATGAATGCCGAAATTATAGAGGCATCTGTGTCCAGAGTTCAGTATCAAGGATAATCGCAAGAATTCTTAAGGGTAAAAGAAGAAGAGTTTGTTGCCCTGGAGGAACAGTTGGACTTCACTGCAGCCATGTCTTGTACGGACAGCATATTTGTCCTAATGCAGCTCATAGAAAAACGAATGGAGAAAGGAAGACCTGTACACGTAGCTTTTATAGACCTAGAACAGGCTTATGACAGTGTACCAAGCCATGAGATGTGGGATCGCTTAAGAGTGCGGGTATTAGTATTGTCTTAATAAATGCAGTGAGGAGTCTGTACAGAGTGAAGCACGGGTCTTACTTGTCTGAGCCTTTTTCTGTAACCGAGGGTCTTAAGCAGGAATGCAGTGTATCCCCAACTCTGTTTAAAATTTATTTACAACAGGTAGTAAAGGAGTGGAGCGCGCAATGGGAAGGGAAAGGCATTGGCATCAACGGACATATGCTGTTCTCTATTTTTTTGCCGACGACCAAGGAATGGAAACATATAGCAGAGATGGCCTGAAAGAATCGCTGAAGGCCCTGGAAAAAGAATACAGCCTGCGGGGTCTACAAATAAATTTTGAAAGACCGAATACCTGCCAGTAAACTGCAAAGAGTATTGAAGGGTCTTCAGATTGATGGAAGTATATGTATGAAGGTAGACTCCTTCAAATACCTAGGGTCGACAATAGATGAGTCGGAACCAGAAGTTAGGAGGAGAGCTTTCTCGCAAGAAGGTTTCGTGCAAAGTGGTGCGAAACGTTCGTTACCATTAAATGGTTTTTCTACTATTTTGTACCTTCATTGACCGCCACCCGGTCTACCTTCCTACAAAATTAAATATGATTTTTCTTGTGATATCGAATAAAAATGAATCCAACAAATACAATTTTAACAGGATTTATTAAAATATAACAAACAATGCATATTACTACTATTGCGTATAAATTACCTAATTCATAAATAATTTAATAAATACTATATTATTAACTAAATGAAAAATAATATTGGAAGTTTAAATTTATATTTCATGAACCTATATATTGGCTTTACGGGCCAATCAGAAAAGCCAGACCCATTAAAGAGAGGAAATTTCATCTTAACCGCGCAATTCGATTCTAGATAGGAAACCACCGGTTAAAAGATATACTGTATATATAGATATTCGGTTATGCGCTGTGCATACTCACACGTTGACAGCCGGACCAGAGCACTGCAGGAGGGCTAACCAAATTACCGATGGACCATTGATTGAAGTCCAGCCTTTAGAGCTCCAAACCACTTCCAGATAATTTCCAATCAGTTCGCCTTCCCTTTCGGCCGAAATTGTTGTATCTATCTCTCACTGAAGTTATTCTATTTAATAGGATCCGTTTCGCCGCATTGAAGATTTTCCACAGTGGGATAATTAATTTAAATTTTAATAAAATCTCTCTTTATAAGTAAGATAACGTTGTTTCTTGCTGCGTCTTTTCTGTTTTTTTTTTTTTAATGCTACAAAAAAAAAACTGTTATAATCGTTTGGAGTTATCCTTCTTATTTTTAGATAATGAACCAAATACAAGTATATACGCTTTGGATTTTTTTCGATAATAATTAATACGATAAATCTGAAACAATTTCTCGACATTACTAATGTCTAATTGAATATTTTCGTTTTCAAATATTATTTCATAGAAACCAATTATTCTGAAACTTATTACATAATTGAGTAACAATATATCACAGGAATAAACAATATATCGTAAGCAGCCATAATTAGTTTATCCATTTTCCTACAAGAATCTGCCCTCTTAATTTAGATTTCCAAAACCGGCCGAGGAAACTAACTAAAATGGCAGTGATGATGATGAAACCCCAATTTAGAAATACCACAATTATGATGATGAGCTCCTGCCCGAAATTAAATTCTAAAACGATTTCGTTCTTCAGGAAAATTGTTAACTGTTTTTGGCAACTGATTTAAGCTTTATGAAGCTAATAATTTACAACTCAGACATTTTTCATTTTTTTTTTTCATATAATATAAGGCAATCTACAGCGAAGGTGGTGTATACTGACTGACCTCTCGGGAACATTCCTAATATCATTATCTCTATACTAGAATATGTAAGATGATTTTATAGTAATAGTTAAAATAAAAAAAATATATACAAATATAATTGAAAGAGAAAAGAAAAAAAAGATGAATATATTTTTATTCGATAAGTGACATTATTTGATGTGATATAAATGCAAATAAATCAAATTAGTTATATGTATTCCTACATATTTGTTTTCTCAAGGTAATCAAATATTTCTGGGATCTGAGGGCGGGGTCTCAATGATGCAGCTTTTGCCGCTTGGTCAGCTTTACGAAACTCAGTCATTAAACCCGTAATCGTGACACAACTGAGACATGGTTCTTATAGACACCCCTAAGAAAAATTTTAAATAAACCTTCTAAGGGTAATTGAGGGTCCAAAATGGGACAAGCATTTAGTGATCTAGAAAAAAAAAAGACAAATGCATAAACAATATCCGAAACAATTGATCGCGCTTGATATAAAATCAAAGAGCTTACAACTTGTGGCAAGAAGCAACCCATTAGGCCCCCTTTTTCTAACTATGAACGCTTCAGAAGTAGGAACACTACCAAGAGAGTAGAACTATAGCAGGATGGTAACCGAAACTCATATGTATTGACAGGTTTAACAAGTGTAACGAATTGGATATTCATCACTCAAAATAGACAGGAAAAAAATATATTTCTGCTTATGAATAAAATATTTATAAAAAATCTCAAAAAAGAATAGATCTTTTTCTTATGACTTGTTTTTAATTTGCAGATTCCCATTGACATCATACCAATGATGATATAGTATGATATCCACCCATCACAACAGCCCTGATGAAAACCTGCATTTAGGGTAAATAATCAATATATAAACAGAAATATTTCCACTGTGACATAAAAATCAACCTACCTAGCATTTAAAAATGGATATTATAATTTATAATTTAGCAAAAACGCGTAATTAGAAATAGTTAGAGACATAGCATGTTTAATATGAAGATTTAGTACCTTAAGTTGAATTGAGGCAGTGTGATTTTGAAATAATTCAAATGTTTCAAATATTAACACAATATCTTGTAAATATACTAAATATAGGCTTAGACAATTTTGAAAACAAAAAAAAAACATTTTCGTTAGTTGTACACACTTATCCGTATGAACCACTAATTGGCACTTGTGTCCTATTACGAAAAAAAAATCGAAAATTCCAGTGACCAACCATAACCTCAACCTTAAACCGAATTAGTGTTATGTGTTATGTTTACAAAATGGGGATTATTGATTACAATGAATAACGTTTTACAATTAACGCGCTTCATTTCCATATCATCAATATCAAACAGCTCAATAATCCTACAATAGACTTAACGTCTTAAAATTTAAAATTATGACTTCAATCGATAATTGGTTAAATCTAAGCTTATAGATATAAATCTGAAATATAAAAGAGCCTATAAACGTTTCATAAAAAAATATCAATACAAATTATATTATTGAAGATGTTTTTTATATGTAATACCTTCATTGTGTATACGTGGCTTTCAGATTTTAAATGTGAAAATGGAATTTTTATCGTCCCAAAATATAATTAAATTTATTAAAAACATAATTATTTCATAAAATACCTTAGTAAGACTGAATCATTACAAAAAAATGTAAATTGTTGCATCATCTACAGAATAAGGTCATGCTTTATTTTACTTCATTTTTCTCTCTCCGCTTTTATTCACAATTGTTTTCAGGAAGTAAATAAATATTGTTCTACGGCTTTTACCGAAAGCAATAATAAATATGAGAAAACTCATTTATGTGGTATAGCTTGCACATTTAATACAACAACACACAGCTATGTAAATAAATGAAATAAAATTGAAACAGATACAAATCAAACAATTTCATCTCAATATTTATTATTAAATAGGGTTCTTTTATTATTTAGTCCACTTAATATTTTATTTTGTTGGATGGAGTTTTTGATTCCTATATTATTTTCATAAATGTTTCAATTTTATCTATCAAAATTGGCTTCATTTATTTAAACCTAATAAATTCCATGTTGTCCAGTTAGATAGAATGGTATTCCTAGCAAAATAACTTTTAGTCTTTAATATTTTGATAAGTTATTTGGGGGTGGTTCTGGAGGATGACGAAAAAGGTTCCATGAGATATCGTAGAAAAATTATAAATAAAACTGAGTTTACCGTTAGTAAAATCTAAGAGATGGTGCGGTCAGAAATACAATAGACATGTTTAAATGTGTATAGATCTTCCGGCTAAAATTTATTCTTGAGGGTTAGGAAAAACAAGAGAGAAAAATATTAAAAACGAGAATAAATAAATGTATAGAATAATAAATAAATGAAATCACATGGAAAAATGTAAGAAAAAGTCTGCCAAGTACATGAGTAAGTATATAGCTTCCATACTATTTATATGTTCTTCTGTACTATTTTATAATTTTTTTTTAAAGGATATTGTCCTTTATCTGTATCGTTTTCATTTTCATTAGAAATCGATAAAATTCATAACAGGTTATTTCTACAATTTGGGTCAGTTCGGAAAAGCCGTTTTCGCATTATAGGTGTGCCAAGGTTTAATACGTTTACGTACGCATAAGCTAAGGTAGTGCACGGGATCTGATGAAATTGGCATTAAACTCATTTTGTACTAGTTCCCAACTTTCATCCGGATTGTTTGAACAGGTTCTAAAGGAAGTGTACTGAGGAAATAAGTTCACGCATCTGTAAGCGAATGTTGTGAACGGTATATGATGAAATCAGATGAAATACAGAACCGAATAGGTACCATAATCGCTGATAACTATATCAAAATCGGATCGATCGACAAAGTCGACAATAGCACAAAAGGTTAGATTTATCCGGAAGATATATATATA
>NW_027116476.1:192771-242959 GCF_000696795.3 Halyomorpha halys | reverse complement strand
GAAGCAGAAAAAAATAGTGTATATAAATATATCATCATAAAATTAAAACAGAAAAACTAACGATTAGATAGGTCAGTAAAGCTTGTAAAGCTTTCTGTTGGACAGATATATAATTACTAATATTAGATAAATTTTACTAACTCAGGAATTAATAGTTATATTATACTAGGTTTATAACAAGGGACTCTTTCACTACATGGGATGGATTTGAGGCGTAGAGTACCTGAGGAGATGAAGTATTCCGTTTCTGGTAATGTGGTTCGTTTTTTTTTTAGATCGGTTCAAATTATTTTCTGTTTGATAAATTTAATAAAACATGTGGGAAATAGAATACATGGGTATAAATAAAACATCATTTACTAGTAAAAAGTAAAATTATGAGATGTTATTTGATATAATTTATATAAGTAATTTCCAAGAATAATTTCAAGAAAATTTAATTTTCTTTCAATTAAGAGAATGCATTAAAAATAAATAAATAAAATGCGAAAAAGTTACTCTATTTGGCAGCCGTTTTTCATTGACGGATATTGATATTCTAAGCCTTGATGAATTTAAGCCACTCTGTCAGCTCTTAGTCAAAGAGGTTTTTCATTCATTATCCTGAAGTCATAAATCTACACTTCATTGATAAAATGTTCTTTTAGATGGAGCACTATTTCATTCGGACGTACAACTACTTGCTGACCCATCAGCATAAAATTGAAACAAGTGGCCTTCAATGTTACCTCTCTCCCTCATCGACTCAAATATGGGCCTCACCCGTCTATGTAAAATAAGATGACCCTTTAAAATTGTCTCTGAATCTTATATATCAAAATTGATATGGATAGCATTAACGCATGGGCGTTAAACAATGATATGAAAACAACACATTTCTGTAAATAATATACATATTTACAAATTAGTTTACACATAGTGCAATGAAAGTACGTGGTGTAATTTATAGTGAATTTGTAGTTTAACTCTCATCGAGTCCCTCGAGAGTTCGGATTCAGGGAATTTTCCCCGCTCTGCCTTTCACTGTCCCTAATGGTGGATCAGTTGATATGAGAACCAAGACTAATGATAAAATATTTTCCATTTTCAGGGAAGAATGGAGTTTCAATTGGGTATCAAAAGTTCGTTTTCTTTGCAGGAGGAATGTTCAGTGTGGATTTCCAACTAATAAGTGGGGTATGAACAGAACCAATCACTTATAATATTATATCAGTAAAAATAAAGTAGTACATCTCATAACTAAAATTTAAACTAGTACCTACAACAGTCATTTTCTTTAAAAAAAAATGAATAATTATGAGCATAAATATTTCTGACATGACCTAAAATTGAATAACTATTGAACTATTGAAATTCAATAACAGAAATATAAACCTAACAGAATTCGTACCAAAAATGTTATAAACACCGACCTTGTTTATCAAACGAGGATTGATTTCTCTTCCCCATCGGCCGTAAAAACCCTCACGCATCCATACGTACATCTCCCGATTTGCATTTTTCCAATTAATGGCCGACTCATCGGAAATTAAAAGGAGATTTGTCCGGATGGAGCACCCGGGGCAGTTCCGCCATAGCTCTGGCACTAAGTACATATTCATTAGCGCGAGAGTTGGCAACTTAGTGCGTTCTGTTCCCTCTCCACTGATGCTAAATACCAGTTAGCCAAGGCCCTCCTTCAATTAATTATGGATAGGGATGTAGCCGTCTTACAGGACTTGGGAAAAGTTGTCTGCTAAGTTAGTCCAATCTTGTGAACAGCCTTGAGTGGTTACAATTTGGATCTTGTTGAAGAGTCCATCAGCTCAATTTTAACAACTAATTTTTTCATTAATCTGAACACATGCTGTTGAAATATTTATTCACCATAATGATGAATAAAATGAATTGTGTAAAGGGAACCGAACATTATTGAATTTCATAACAGTATAAGCGAGAATGCGTGTTACTATAAGTTGACAGACATAATCACACTTATTATGACAAACAACAAAAACTAATTCCACACCGCTCAAATAATCAAGCTGAAAAATCAGAAGTAAGTAAGACTACAGACAATATTCAAACAAAAATCTGTGCAAAGCATGGTACTCTCAAAGAATAAAATCAGAGAAAAAAAAATGGAGTTCTTTATTTCCAACGTCTATCTCCAAGAAAATCATACTAATCCAAACAGAAGTCATTGGACATGGTTTATTTTATGCTATGAGTGTGGTCTCAAAAGTTTCTGGCCTAACAAAAATACAAGACATATTTAGTCTTACATAGTTAAAGGAACTCACACTTCTACCAGCGATACTCCCATCTCTGTAACCCGTCCAAAAAGTACACGGCGTTTTTCTCTGCAAAATACTTGTTCACTAAGGTGATTGCCTCTTCATTTGACGAAGAGTGCAATTTTTAGATGAGGGAACAAAAAGAAGTCGCTTGGGGCTAAATCTGGTGAGGGGGATGGTCAAGGAGTTCAAATCGTGATTCATGGATTTTCGCCATGGCAACTACTGAGGTGTGAGACAGGTTGACAGTTGTCTTGGTGATACAGGATTTTCTTTTTCTGCAAATCTGGCCGTTTTTCCGCAAGTTCTGCCTTCAACTTGTCAAGTAACGATGCTTAGTATGCTCCTGTAATGGTTTTTCCTTTTTGAAGACAGTCGATTAAAATAACTCCATAAGTATCTCTAAAAACAGTCGCCATCACTTTCCCAGCCGAGAAAACAGTTTTTGGTTTCCCCTTAGTCCACTGTTTAGATTGTATTTTTGTTTCGAGCATATAATGGTGTATCCAAGTTTCATCTACAGTAATTAATCATTGGCCCCAAAACTCGGATTAATTGCGTCTAAACTTCGCCAATGAAAAATGAACACAATAAAGATAGGCAAAATGAAAGGAAGCGTAAATATCAGCCAAGTAGGTAGTAGATGATAGAAATGGTACTACATAACCTATGGATTCAACCTTTGTTATTTTTTATGTATTGCTTTTAATAATTATTTTATTTTAAATTTTAAATTAAACAATTCATATTTTTTGAATGTTCTATTAATCCATTTATTTTAACTTAGTTAAATGAGTACCTGTATATAATTTCTTATATATCTTTTAATTATTACATACACATACATTTTGGTACATCTGAACTGGTTGTATGCAGTTACTCATTTATTCAGTGTATTCACTTATTTTCTTATGCATATGCAAATGGCGGACGTATACAAGTTAAGAAGTGAGGGGAGAGGAGGGGAGCGCACGGTAGTAATACGCATCGAACAGGTTACAGGTATCCATAGAGCTAATTGAAATTTCGAGTTGCCTAACCAAGTGTATGCATGTGGCTACAAGACAGGTTTATGTTTTCTCGACTACTATTATTCAGTTAATTCTCTCCGGTGGTGTTAAAAAGTATAATTTTCAATTCCTTTATCCGTTCCTTCTGAATTTTTATTTGGCATTTCACAAACATATAAAAAAAAAAATTAACAATGTTTGGGCTCACCACTTTAGTGTTTAATGTCTGATAAAATGAAGAGTCAATTAAACACTACTGTTGTTAACACAATATATTAAGCCGGAAACAAACTTTTAAATAAACTATAACAAAACATAATATCTGGAGTGAAGAACTAACTGATAAAAAGCAAGGAACTGAAAATTACACTTTTTAACACCACCGGAGAAAATTAAACTACATAATAATAATCGAGAAAACATGGGCCTGTCCCGTAGTCACGTACACACACTGGGGAAGGTAAAGAGTTAATTCAATTACCTTATCGATACCTGTTACCTTATCGATACCTGTTACTACCGTGCGGCTCATCCCTCATAGTACAAGAGCCCAAGAGGAGAAAAAATTCAGTTATTTTTCCCCAATTTTAGATTACTCTAATGAAAACTATATATAATTACTAGTCAAAATTGATGAGTCCGCCAAGTATAGTTAGGGGAAATAACAAGTGGTAGCTGTTTCAAAAATTAAAAAAAAAAAAAGTTATATAGTTAAATATACTATAGCCCCTACAACACTAGAAAATCTAACAGAAAATACCAGAAAGCCTACTACCCTAACGAAGATAAACGTTATACACTCTATTATAGTACACTAAACTTTCTTTAATTTGATTGCTAGGAGATATCTGTACCTCCAATGGTTCCTCAGATATTGCTTTTCATAAATCAAAAATTTTGTCCTAACAACTAGAAATCAATTTATTTCAGAAAATATTATGAAAACAATTACTCCTAAGAAGATAAATGTCATAAAATACTGTATAGCAAATTAAACTAGTTTTAATTTGAGTGGTAACAGACATTAGTACGTCTCAAGGCTCCTAAGATATAGATTTCGCACAGTAAATTCACTAACGACTGATTTTTTAGTACTTTTTTTATGAAATGTTGCTTTTAAAGAAAAATGTACCTCGGGAAATATTGAACCTAGATAGCTCTATTAGGGTACACATTTTAGAAAATTTAATCTAATTTAAATGATGTTCTGTTAGGTTTTCTAGTATTGTAGATAGTTCCAAAGATACGGAGCTTTGAATGAAAATTTTATTTTTTAATTTTGAAACAGCCGCCATTTAGTATTCCCCCTAGTTATTGTTGAAAGACTCATATATTTTGATTGGTTGTTATTCCTAGTTTTCATTAAAGTAATAAAACATTTGGGAGAAATAGTCGAATTTTTTAATGCGTTATTACTTCTTAACTTGTATGAATCCGCCACACACACACACACATATACATACTTTAAAGAGCAAAGATTACATAATACCCTTAATATAGGTATCCGAAATAAGTTACAGACATGAAAATTCCGGTGTTATTATCTAGATCATTCTTATTGCCACTAATTTCATAATTTTCTGAAATATTTCTGGGAACGAAAAGATAAAATTATACAAAGAGAGTTGGAGGCCCTTTGAACCCAGGGGTCCAGGCCATGTTGTACCTTCGTTCCTAAGCAACTGATAAGCGACTAGAGGATTAAGGATCGTACTTTTGGACTCATTATCTGTTAAATCTAACTTATCATTAAAATGTCTTATAAAGGATTACAACTAAAAACAAGGTATTTTAAAATTTCACAACGTGACTTAAAATTAAAATTTTATTTAATCAAATTAAAAATATGGTTTATACAATCAAAATGAACTTATTACTTCATACTACTAACATGAAAGATAAAATTTGTTTTAGACAAACAGGAGACAATATATAGATCAAACTACCTACACTGTGATAAAATGAAACTTCAAAAAAACTAAAAACCAAGGTGAGCCAGCATATATGGAATTGTAAAACCCAAAACGACACCATATTAGCACACCATAGTGTAATCGAACAATGCATAGTGAAAAACTGACTAATAATTCTAGAGGCAACATATAACTAAAAATACTGAAATATCTGTAATTATATTATGTATTACAAGACATAAAAAAATTAACAAGCCACTATGCAGATATATTAAATAAAATAATTAGGTATGGGATAGAAAAACAATCAATAAAAATATTTTTTATAACCTATTAACTATTATTAGAAAAAATCATTTTGAACATTTAGTATATAAATAAAATTAATTGTTGTAAGAAAAGGTAATTAGAAGTAAACAATGGAAAAAAGTTCTAAACAGAATTTAGGATTATTCTTTTATGCCTTGAATGTTAAAGACAGTCGATGCTACTATTGTGTATTAAATGAGAAGGATATTAATAATAATAAGTTTAATTTTAAAAAATTTTTTAAATATGATATTAATGAACTGATTAAATAAATGAGGATGTAAATCCCTATGAAAATAATAAGGCATTTTTAACATACTTAATTTTTGATTACTTGAATAGTTTATTATGTTTAAACATGTTAATTTATTTCTAAGGATGAATATCAAATATACGTCAAATGAAATTACTAATGCATTCTTTTGAATAAAGATGCAATTAACCAGGAGGTCTTAGAGCAATGGATTTTTCGATATTGATTAATTTTGCCTTTCTGCAAAATTTAAGAAGTAAATTAAGCTGTTTAGACCTAAATATGATCTCATTCGAGTGAAAGCTAGCTTAACCTCAATATACAAAACAATTAAGTGGACAAGACAAAGAATTTATATTTATTCAAATGAATACGAAATGCACATCTACGTTCATTATTCCAAATTATAATATAACTTAATCTTACCTGACTGAAGGATCGAGATGAACAATTAGCAATTGTTACATAAAACCCTATCACTACCACGATTTATGTCACTTACTTCAAGAATTTAAAGTCGGACTATTAATAGTGGCTGTAAGTCTAATACGTTTTTTTGATTCGCATGATATCTGTACCAGTGTTACCATGTCGCCACAATAATTAACAAAACCTGTTCATGTTCTTATTTCTTTTAAACTTCTGGCACTAGACTAAATTGCTGGTCTAGGATTATTATATAAATTATTTCTTGATTATTAATGTTGATTAATTTAAAACTATATGTAACTTACTAATGTTTGTTATCTGGGCCTGAAATATTAATTGTGGTACCAGTTTACATATCACGCTATAGTGGCGGGAAGTTCAAAACTAACTCACTAGGAGGTTTATTTATACTTTTTGAGTGAGGGGAAGACAACCCACATACTATATTTTATTATTTTAACTAATATTTCATATGATGCAGTGTACATGAAATTGCAATGAACAGAGAGTAACACATGACTAAGATTTTCAAGTATGAATTAAAATTTTGCACATTCCTTTATAAATAAGAAAATAAGTTGTATTAGTAAAAATCATACAAAACAGACTTGTGTTTAACTCAAACGTTTTTTGACAATTTGTGATCTCCACAATTTTATCTTATACATCTTATGCTGAGACCAATGAGTTCTTGGATAATATTCAAAACTATTTCTGGAATAGAAATATTTATCTGATTAATCCATGAAATTTATATTGAAATGGAATGAGTATGTCATTAAGCATTTAATAACTTTAGTTCCTTAATTGATTAGATGATGATCTCACTTAAGTGAGTGAGCTCTGTCGATTTAACTGAGATCTGTTGATGTAATAATGTAGATTTATTGGGAATCGTGCTATGGTTTTCAGAATGTTAATCAAAATAGCTGCTCAGGTGGAAGACAAACACAGGTCCTCCAAGACTGCTGCCCTTAGAACCATTATTAGTAATTTTGGCCTAATTATAACTTTCCTACTCAACTGTGAAACATAAGTCAGGGGTTTGGACTCAAATAAGTTGAAACCAAAAAGCCCATTTATTGAACTATGGGTGGTTTGCCACTGCAATATGGAAACTATAGTTCATTACTGTATGAGGTCGTGTGAACTCCAGTCTCACTGTACATATGGTAAACATTATATGGCTAAAAATATAAACACTTACAACAATTTTTCAATTCTCTTCATAATTACAGTATGGCACTACACTATTCTTAGCTTTAAAATGTTGGAGACCATTTTTTTCTCTAATAAATTCATTAAAATAATATTAATAAAAAAAATAATAACTTTTATTTACAAGAATTAGTATATAAACTTATTTATTCTTTTTAAAAAAATATTTAATAATGCATTTAATATAGTGGGAGTGCGAAGCGCGTTAGTGTGTGCTACAAACTCCAAGGACCCAGGTTCAAATCCGACTGTGGCAGATAATTATTTTCTTTTTCACTGTAGATGTGAGTTAGCCCTGTGGGTTCGGGAACCCTCTGGGGTCCACTTAGCCTCATAAATTGGGTACCCTTCATTTTGTAAAAATCTGGTGGTCGAGCATGATTCTGACCATATCACCTTCTACAACCGTTCATCTAGTTACAGTACTTCCTTAAAACTACTGCACCCCTGACCCTACATGGTTTATAGTGGTACAGGTTTAATTTTTGTTTAATGCCTTAAATATGTATTGAAGATTTATTTTTAAGAAATATGAATGGAAAAACGAACATGGTTTTTGGAATTGCATTTTTTCTTTATAATTTAAAGAATATCAGGATAATCTTATACTTCATTCACATATTTTGAGATTAAAAGATGAAAAAATGTATTTAAAATAATGAAGCAAAAACTAACTAAATAATTAGGTATAAGATATTACTGCTTTGCTTGAACAGTAGGTATATCTGACAAAAAAGTTTTTTTTTAATTTTTTTTTTTTTTGAGGTGTTCTGTAGGTTGCATCATAGACTGGAGCTAATTTATAACAATTCTAATAGCTTTAGTAAAAGAAGTAACAAAAGGCTAAAGATCTGTCTTAGAATACATCCAATTCTAAATAAAATCAAAATTTTATTTTATATGTATATATAGATAACCGTAAAAATTGAAATATAAGAAGATGGTCAGGGTTGCGGTCAAAAGAGAAACAAAAATAGTTGTAAATTATTTTTGTTTCTCTTTTGACCGCAACCCTGACCATCTTCTTATATAACAAAATTTTAGTTGTTCAAGGAAAACAGCAATTTAAATGGAATAACATCAATAGGATTACTCAATTCTGTGTACTGCTAAAAAGAAGTAAAAGAATAAATAAATATTAGAAGGAAAATATTGTTAACTACTATGATAAAAAAACTACCATTTTTATACATATGCACTTATATTTCCATTTTGCTAAAAACTTGAAAAATAGCAGACTATGTAAAAAATTGGCCTGCTGCCATAGTGATTACTGTCACAGGTTATGTCAGGTGAAAATAATTAAGCCTCTTTGTTTATCTGACATGACATCAACTCTTTTTTTTTAATTAACAAGATACAAAATTCATCAAAAGTGGCTGTTGGAGAGAATCAGTTTTTAGTCTAATCATTTTCACTTTCCTAACCACAAGGATCTATTTATTTGAGCCCCCTGAGTCAATAAAGCATTTTTAGCAATTGATCTGTCTTTGCCTAACTTTTCTCTTTAATCTGTTCATGTGCCTGTGCCAAAAGTATTTTTGAATGGATTAAAAACAATTATCTACAAGACAAAAAGAAACCTTAAATCAGAACAGTATATGCAAAAATAATGCATATTGAAGTTTGTATTCTTGTTTTAAAAGTATTATGTTCACTTTATCATGGAAACAAGTCCATTTAAGTTTTTTAATTTTTCGAATAATTGTAGTACTCCTTTGAAGGATATTTAAATTGTTCTATAGTATAAATTTAAAAAAATAATAAAGAAAAATAAAATCTATATTTGATCAATATTACTGAAAATACTGCTAGTGTTGGTGCTAGCTGTAGAAGTAAGGAAAGTTGAGGAAACTCCTTTATGTTAATCTCAATAATAAAATAGTTGGGTAATAAAAGTCAAATATCAAAACACATTTTTATTTACAGGTGTTTCATAATATTTCAATATCATTGGTATTCATTAATACTTAAAATTTTTCTGGAGAGTCCTTTTTTTCATCTTAATCACAGATCATATTACTTCTTATAGATAGACTACTAAGATAAATTAATGTCTTCATTCAGATAATACATTATTAATTACAGAAATATATCAACGTATTATTTCTTTTATGTCTTATTTTTTTTTTACAGAAATAATGACTATTTAATAAAATATATCACACAGTTATTGTTATAACTTTATGATTGTCCTTATTTTTCTTAAAAATAACAAAATATTATTCCACAATTTTTGCGGGTTTTTTATTTCCTCTAAATTTTTCTTCAATTTCTGCTAATGTTTTCCCTTCTGTTTCAAACAGAAATATATAAAAGAATACAACACCAGAAAAACTCAAAGCCACATCAAATAAAATGACAGTAATGGTTCCATAGGCTGAGATGACAGAAGGTAAGTTATGAAAAACCAGAAAACCATTTAAACTTAACATCAAAACAATGGTCATGGGTCCAATTTTTTTCCCTCTGAAACATAATTAGCAATTAGAACATATTTCTCATTATTGTATAACTTTGTCAAATAAGAAAAAAACAATAAACAAGATCATACATTTATTTCATAATATTTATTTGGAAAATGAGAAGAAATTTAGAATTACAAATGATCGATTTATACCAACTTTAATATCATACAGTAGATATACTCAGTAAATGATTTTGTTTTAATAAAAAAGCCAAATAATTTCATAATAAAATTAGTTTTATACAGTTATACCTAATAAATATTTTACTTATGCCTGATGATGAATATAATAAATTAATTTTAGCTATAAAATTTATAATAGTCAGATAGAAACGTAATTCTTGAATAGAGTAGAGAAATTGGGATATGTAAAATAAATACTATAATTTTATGAGAAAAAAATAATAGGACCTGGAAGAGGTCTTGAAAAGATTGGAGTTACTCGCTGGGAGGCTCTGGATATAAGGGCTCTGAATTGAGAAGAGTGGGGTTGAATTTCTCGGAAGGCAAAAGTATTAATAAAAAGAAGAGCAGTTTATAAGGAAATAATTCTTGAGGGGAGGAGAGTGCAGTCAAGAGTGAAAAGTACAAATAAATAATACTTAATTTACTATGAAAACGTTCAGGCTTTCTTCATAGCTAAGTACAACCAAGATAACCATATTAAAATAAAACAGTTTAATTAGAAAAGTATAATAAAAAATATAATGAAAAATATTAAAAAAAAAAAAAATCAAACTAGAACAAATGTGCAAATAATTAAAATTAAAATCTTGAGAACAGTAAAAAAGAAAACGATATAAAAGCTAGAAATAAGAAGCACTTATCTTCACTCCTAACAACACCTCTTTCCCTCCACGCTGACTATTTTTTTCTCATAGCAATTTACGGTCAGTTATATACACGTTATCACTATTATTTTATATTGATAACAGATTGGCTCCTATCACAAATATTATATTAAGCATATCACTAGAATTAAAAATAAAATATTAGTCATTCCAATGTGGCTGTCACCACTTTCATCTCCTTCTTTCATACTGTCACTGTGGTAGGGCACTATTAAATTTTTACAGAAAAAGAAATAATGTGATCATATTCTCATAAATCTTAGGCACAATGGCCATAACCTCATAGCTTATTTCAGTCCTAATTTTTAGTATGGATAAAAAACAACTTGTTTATTCCTCAGTGATAATATCATTTATAAATTATTTTTAACAAAAAATAAATGAATAGTGTTTCTATTTAAGTTAGGAGAATTGTCGTGGAAATTCTAATAGGAATTTAAGATAGGAGGTTTTACTGTGTCACCTGCAAAAAGCTGTTATGCCAAGATAGACTTCAGTGTTCACAATAAATATACAAGTACAATAAAATAGGAAAACAAATTCTAGATATTATATATAATAATAAATATTATATATTATAATCTTAAGGCTCTTATAGTCAAAAACTTTGAGGTGATGGTTAATATTTATTTTCCTGTGGTACTGAAATATGAATCTGAACATTCCCAGTTCGGTTATTATGATGCTGCAACCTGTAAGTAACTGGAAAGTAGTGGCAAAAAGTATCACAAGACTCATATACCAGATTAGTTCACCCACCAGTACTAGTGACATAATCTCAGAGAGCAAGGGTGAAGTAGATGGGAGAATGATCTAGGCCCTTAGTGCAATGAAGGAAAATATACAAATCTTAAATCACAGACAAACCTTTATATGAACCTACTCATACAAGAATTAAAATTAAAATTAGGATAGAAAGTTGCTTATTTCACATAGTTTAACCTATTTGGCTTAATGCCTCTCACGTTTTCAATTCAATAAAAAAGAAATAAATTAATTAAATCACATGTAGGTTAGTATTACAACTTGAAATTATGACTTAAATATCATAAAAAAATGGATATCATTAAAAAAATTAATAGAAACAATTCATTGAAGCGTGTTGATGAAAAAACTAGAAATTAATCCTATAATCTCTTGAACCCGACTAATTTTGGAAAGAGATACCAGTATTGTTTTTACTCATATATGATATGCTATTTATTTGGTAGACAATGAGATCAGACAATCAATATAAAATAAATATGTTCACAGGGATGAATATGATGTTCACAATTAAATAAAATTTTTATACTGTAAAAGTTTTTTTTACTAAATATTGGAACAAAGAATGTCAAAATTGTTTGGTTTAGCCATCAGCTAAGCAAAATTACAATTATATGCTAGAATGATTAATTTAGCAGTTGAAATTATTCAAATTAGTGCTCAAAAAATCAATGTCCCTATTGTGATCAATTGAGGTTTTCACATTGATTTTAAATCATTCTTAAATTATAGCAAGAAACTTTTGACATTTCTTATTCTTGTAAGCGCAGATAAATAAGTTATTTTAAAGATTTTTCAGTACCTCAGTGGGAAGACTTCACTCATTAATGCATGATATATTGTTCTCATTCCGAATTCCTCCATAAAGAAAATCCATAGTAAAATTATGCTGAACAGCCAATGGTTCGTTGGTTGTCCATCTTGCTTTGAGTAATATAAAATACTAAGAGCGATGTAGCCCAATCCTGCACATGTTGTGGAGAACAGGATAATTTTCTTTTTGCCAAGTTTTGACACCAAACATACTGAGAGTATATTTCCAAGAAGTGTAGCTCCTGTTAAAAAACTCTGAAACAACAAAATAATCTTTAATAGAACCATACACTTAACTTTAGAATTTTTAAAAAGAAATAAAATCTGACTACAAATCTTTTTTACTAGAAAGAAAACAAATGACACAGAGAAACCAGTTAATCATACTAATTTAGCAGTTTCAGGATGAATGAAGCAAACAAAAATTCATATTCCAGACTCTATCCTACTCAAACAACTACTAGGCTTTGTTGCTTATTATTATTCCAGGAAATGCTCAAAGTATACATGAAGAACTAATTCCCTTCACACTTAATTGTATTTATAAACTGATTTATACATGTTAAAATTTAAATAATAAAAAATTGAATACAGTATGCCTAAAATGATCACCAATATATAGTTTAGCATTTCGAAGTGTAAACTTCAGGTTTATATCTTCAAACACACTGGGCAGACTTTCTTTCTCATTGTCAACAACATTCTCTCAAATATAAAACTATATCCCAAATATACACAATATAACACTACTATAAAAAGTGAGGAAAATTTTTAGTTTTTTTGAGGAGATGGTTGGGGATACGGTCTGTGAAGAATTCAAATAAGTGAAAACCTATTTATTAATGCCAACATTTTAGCCAGATTTTCAGGTCTTCATCAGGGCTTAAAAAAAAACAACAAGATTTAGGAATTAGAAAATAACAGACAATATAGTATAACAGAATATAATAATATAATATAATAACAGAAAATAACACATAAATAGAGTTGAAAGAAAATGTATATTTTAAGTATTATAAGAAGACAAACGCTACATGTGCATGAGTAATATTAAAATTAAGAAAGAGTAGTTATTTTGTTATTACATTTACTTACTAGATTTTCATATGTATATTATTTCCCTGTCCTTTCCTTGTCTTTACCTTCTTATAATACTTAAACTATACATTGTTTTTAAATTTTCTTAATATATTGACTGTCATTTTCTAATTATTCTATGATTCCTTTTATTCATTATGGTTGTTATCTTGTTTTTTTTTTTTTAGCCCTGTCCAAATTCTGTCCAAAAAGTTGGCATTAATAAATAATTCTTTACCTATTTGTGTAAACCACTCCAACCTTCTTCTTCTCTATATGTATATTATACACCCATAGTCAACTATTGACTCATCATTTCAGTTTTTTCTTGAATGAAATGAACCTACGTTGGTGTGGATCTGAAATAGTTCTATGCCTACTTTTCAAGGACATTTACTGTACCTTTTATGTAGTATAGGTAAAAATTGGATGAAATGCACATTAGCTTTTCAAAAATCAAAGTATTTTCTAGAAAAAAAATTTTTTGATGTGCCAACATACATCCAGAAAGTGGTTAACGTTTTACCATTAACTTTCCGAACATTTTCACATAAGAATCCATTGACAGAAATCATTTTACTCCTACTTTTAGGTCCAGCGAAATTTTAAGCTATTTTTACTCGACTAAATGTAAATTGGAGTGATACAGGTTCTCTGTACAGACTGTGATACAGGCCGTTCCATTATAGATCTTCAAATTTTGACATATGGTAATTTTAATATCCTATTTATAAACATTTTGTAATTGTTTGGATATAAAACCACATAATAGTATCAATTTATCAATTACAATTGTACAATTATAAATAAAACTACACAATATTAAAATTATAAAATGAAATTACCACCAAGTTATTATAGTCAACTTGAGAATGAAAATCATCAATATAAAACTTTAAATAAACTAGAATGCTGTCAGCTCCTGGTCCAACAACGAAGAAAGTGCAGAATAGCATTAGCAATGTTGGTTTGTACATTTCAGGTTTCAAAATAAACCTGAAAATTGACTCCTCTGTATTATTGTTTTCATCCTTATGATTTATATGTCTTTCCTTGAAACTATTAATGTCACCATTAAAAAAGCACTGGGTTGAAGCATGTTTAAAGAGTCCTGTTGAACCACTTGTGCTACCTTCATTTGCATCTGAAATAATAAAAAAAATAACAAAATTCAAACTTCATATAGTCTTTCAGTTTTATATCATTATTATTCTTTTAAAAATACATATTTTATAAAAACTATTTTTGAAATCTACAGAATCACCTCTAAAGGTCTGATGATTCCAAAAACTTCAATTCACAAGAAATACTGTTTGGAATCATGTTATTAAATGTATAAAAAAAAAGAAAATAAAATAATAATTTATTGCTTTTAAGTCAAACAACTTACAGCGAGGGTTGTAAAATAGTACCATGTGAACAAAAACTCCTTACAAAACATGAAGAAGTTCATAGCTCATTCCCTTTTTAACTAGAGTAATCAACTTCTTCAAGGTTATTAATATCTTTATATTTTATATAAAGATACAACAAAAAATCAAAATTAGTTCTCATATGGCATTATTGAAACTAACTATATAAAATACAGAAAAGGAACACAAAATATAATTATAGCTTTACAATTTTAAAATGAGTACTCCTGGAATTCTAACTAAAATATATTCAAGCTTGATACTCTTAGCCATAAAATTGTACTTGTAATTAGCCTCAGTTTGGTTTAAATTCTGATGTCTCTGGTGAAGGAATTTGACTTTCATATTAACTTTTATTGAATTGTGTTTACCGGCTTTTTGAATATATGATTAATTGAGCCATGATACACAGTTTGCTTCCTGGAATTTTAAGTCTAGTTGAGGTACCTGAAGGTCAAACGAACATATTTCCATATGTAGTATAGACATTTAAATTCATTGGTAATGGGCACTCTTCTAAAGATGCAAATAGCTTAATTTTCAACACAAAGAAATAAATTTAGCCCTCTAAATAAACACTAACAAAATGATGAAAATTATAACATACATGTATGTTATGTATACAGATATGATTATTTTATTTATTTGTCATGTAAGAACTGCTGTCTCCTTCCATAGATGTTATGAAAGATGAAGCTGCTTTATTCATTAAAATCTAAAGCAAAAACACCATCATAAATTGTTTTTTGTTGTTCTTTTAAGTCACATTTCAGCTCTGACAAGAGATTTATCTTCAATACTACAATGGAAGTACTCTTTTTAATATGAAGAAGTAATTTTCTAAAAAGTATTTTTTTTTCTATCATTTGCTCTCCTTTTATGTTTTTAAAATAAGTTTATACATACAAATTAAATTCTAAAAATATTAGGTATAGAAATAGAACATGGCATTGTATTAAAAAATGTTAAATTTAAACAAAGGAATATTTTTTTAGGTACATCCATGGCGTGTACTAATTTTTTAATTAGCCCCTGTATACCCCATCTTAGAAGGCAATCCTCTGCAATGGACAAAGGATTCAAAGTACGTAAGGCTAAATATACTATTTAAGAAAAACTTAACATGTTTAGAGATGAGGGAGCTCATTAATTTTTCTACAATATGTTACTACATCACTTTTAGAGGAAACTTTGAGACTAGTTGTCTCTGTGGACAAGTCTATCTTGATAAGATATGTCATAAGATTCCATCTCTAGTAAACACTGAAAATTCTAATGATGATTTTTTACAGGGTCTATGAGATTTAAACTACCTTATTATAAGTGATCAGGTAGTAAGTTGATCAGATCTTAAGTTATTAAATGATTGGTAACATAAAATTAACAAGATTATTTGAAAATAGTTTGTTCATTAAATAACTAACATGTTAGCTGTAGACAATAAGATAACTTGTAGTTATGGCTTTCTTGCTTAGGATACCAATTTCAACCTTCTAGTAGCTTTTTTACTTAGCACATTTATGCAGCTACTACAGCACCATCTATCTTGTGAATTAGATCAATTAAATAAGAAAACAAAAAATTACGAGTTATCTCATAGTGTGCAGTCAACTTGTTAATTTATTTAATTTAATTTTTTCACACAAATTATTTTATGTCTGTGTACTAATATTATTTAAAGAATTATTCCATAAAACCTACAAAATATCTCTGAAATGCAAGTGTTCAGCATTTTTACATAGATCTCATATAATTAATCATATGAAAAATAAAAGGTTACTATACCCAGATGAAATGGATTGTAAAACTCTGAAACAAGTTCTTCTGCTTTATCATTATTATTTTCATTGCTGTCAAATGATGGGTTTTCAATCCCGGAATATGTTGTTAACATAGTTTGAGAGTTCCAGAAATTAATCGCAGGTATTCCTGATAAATCATTTTCTAACTGCCTGTAGGTTTCTTCAATGGAGTATATTTCTGAACCTTTTTCACCAACTTTCACTGTACCATTAGTCAAAACCGAAGAATGATTTTGAGGGTAACTGACATTTTCAAAGTCTGAATATTTTTCTTTCTCACAATACCTCAACAATTGTCTGAATTCTTTGATAACTTCAGCTTCATTGGCCCATTTGCAGCCTCGAAGTTGTTTCAGTGATGAAAAAGCTGCATCATACTTTTTTTTTTTAATCAATATTACAGGAGATTCTGGTATCTAAAATAAAATGATTATAATAATAATAAGGAAATTCGTAAATCATTTAGTACAATTAATTTATTACTTAAACTTACAAAATATAAATATAAAATTGCTAGAACTGGTAAACAACCAGAAACAAATATCGCATTGTCCCAGCTGTTCAAATAAGTTAAACCACTCATTACAAACTGTCCCATTATGGTCATTGTTTGTGTTAGGTTACCAAATATACCACGGAGATGAGGTACTGTTACTTCTCCAACGTAAGCTTGCACCTGTGGAAGGCTTAAAGTCATACCTAAAAAAAAAAAATAAACACCTTTAACCTTAAGGTATTATTACCTAGTACCCTAAAGTAGTAGAAGTAATAATTTTATAAACCAAATTTAAAATTTTATTTAATAGTGAAATTTTCATTCGATATTTAAACATTTCTTAATTTTAATAACTGGGAATATAAAAGGAAAACAAAATTAATTTGACTTACTGGGGTTTCATTGACATTACAAATTCATAACCAAGATTTCTTGATACCTCACCCACCATAGTACAAGAAGTGATTCTATTACTTTTCTTTTAACTAATTCCAATCAGTGAATATTATAAATATGTTACAAGTACTTTAACAGGTATATTAGATCCAGGATATTTCTTATTGTAGTTGTCACCCTGCTGTATTGATTATTGATTTATTAAAAATAAATATTTTATTAAATATTGTAATGTGTTATTTAAGCTTTATTATAATATATAACAAACTGATTATAGAGGATGAACAAATATACAGACACAAGTCGCTTAAAAATGTAATAAGCAACATTTTATTTTGCATTGTTGAGTGAAGAAAAAAAAATAGTAACGAATATTAAAATGAAATTTCTAATTGCAATTGGAGGTACATTTTCAATGACATGAAAAATTAATAAAATAACGCTACCTTCATAATTGAATTCTCAGAATATGGATTTTATAAATATATAATGTTACTACCACTATGTATGTTTGTTACTTCCGCTGATAGATATTTTTCAGTTATTCTAATTCTTATCACTCCCTTTTATTATTACTATTTTTATGATATTGTTTATTTATTTTCTAATAATATAATAATACCATTTATTTTTACTATTCTTTTTATATTGAATAATCCTGTTTTCTTTACTCATATCATTCTCATTTCTACCTCTTATTCATACTAAGTTCTTCCTTCTTTATTACATCTTTAATTTAAAGTAATAAGTTGTTTTTTTTAAATAACCACTAAGTATGAATACTATAAGGAAGTTTGCTTTATTTCCACAGTTATTAGTTAGAAACATGTCAATGTATTATTTTAGTTTAAACAATGTTCAAAGTATTTTCGAACGAGAAAGCCCAGGTGCCTCACTATTACATAGTACTGTATATTTTGCACCCATTGCATTACATAATTTAGCAAAGTACCTTCCTTACATTACTTTGATTCATTATTTTTAACACTTATTGCCATTTTTTTGTTTGCATTCAGATGAAATTCTGACATGACCAAAATGATACTCTTGGTAATAGCTGTTCACCCCTCTGACAATAGTCTCATCAATTTCAGAGGTCAATTCCAGGAAAATTCGATCTAAAAAAGTTTAATTAAATCAATGGCTAATCAAGGAATTTCCTGAGGGAGGAACCCATCTGTGTTAGATCAATCCATACACCTAAACCAGTGGTTTCTAACAGTTGATATGTGAATATCTTTGGGGAATGACCAGCAATACAATTTTTTAAAGGATTCATTGTTAGTTCAACTGAGTTCGATTTCTGATAATTTATTTTTCAATTAAGAAAATAATTATGAAGGCGTCTGTTGTATTTATATGCAATAGAAAATGGTTTTCCAGATTTTTTTTAACCTTCTAGCGTCGAGGAGGCGCCCCCCAGCTGGATTGGGTTGTAATTAAAAAATTAGAAAGTTTGCATAAATTACTATTTAAATACATTCATTCTGAAATATGATGTAACTTAAAAATTTTCTATTTTAATTTTCAGATGTGTATTCGTTCTTTGGCACGGTGAGAAGTACTTATATAGTTTTTTTTGCTATGAAGTGGGCAAAAAAATATCATGATTTTCACGAAAATAAAAATTGTCTAAAATATCTGTTAAGCTCCCTTAATAAATAATTCATAAAAATTTTTTTTAAAAAAGTTCTATTACGTTTTTTCAAGATTGAAGGTTATATAAATTTTTAGTTTGTTATTCTTCATTTAATTTTTATTTTATTTCTGACAATTTAATTGTTCATTAGTAATTACTTATATTTGTTTATAATTTTAGAAAGCGCAAAATATGACTACATAATAAAGACAACTTTAGTGGAAAATTTTAGTTGCAAAGGAAGCTGTAGTGGTAAAACTGTTGGAACTTATTCTGTACAAAAAAATCTTAAGAATTTAGAAGAATTGGTAAGTGCTTCTTTTAGTTTAAAAGTAACATTTATACATTAATTTTAAATGAATCTTAATGTAGTGATAAATAAATGGATGAAGGGCTTAAAGTTTAAAGTTGTTAAATACCATAATTTTGTTACAAACGGCAGATTTGGGAAGTTAAGGGCAGTCATTGTGAATGATACTTCAAAATTTAAGTTTTAAAGTAATTTGATAATAGAGACTTGTTGGTGTTGAAATAAAGTTCACATCAAAATAGTTAGTTTATTAAAGACCCTTTAGATCTAGAATTAGTGGATAAATTATGGCTAAAAATGTGCTTTATTAGAACATTGGTTGTTCCGATTATTTTAACTAATTTTAATTCTGTAACTGATTACTTTCTATACATTTTGTCAACAATGTGTTTTCTAGACTCTTTACCCATAATACTTCTGGGTTCATATAATTCAGTTAAAATTATTTGTCTACTTTTTATATCAAATCATATGCTCAATATCATTTAATGCTATACTTATGAATTTATTTATGTGAAAATGGACTATACAACCTAAAATAAGCAAACATAAAATAGTTAATAAATCAAAGTATAAATCAGACAATTATCACTTTAAGTCACTTATTGTCCTGAGGGATAGTCAAATCCCAAAGGCTGCAAATTGAAGACTATATTAATCTTTAAATCACGAAATGGTTCTTAGGGGTGTTTAACAATACCTGCTTTACATTATTATTTAAAGATGTTATCGATCACAATGAAGCTAATTTTTTTTAACTTGTTCAAGTTCTTTGCATGTCATGTTAAAAAAATATTTTTACTCACTCATTCCAGCAAGTGCTCTGGCCATTATCAATTGCCAAGGTTCATTTGAAAAGAATGTTATTACCCAGCTGACTGTCATTACAACTTGAGCAATTATCATTGGTACTTTCCGATTAGTGTTGTATGGCAATGCTGAGATCAAGCTTCCTATTGCCATTGTTAAGTATATAATGCTCACTGAAACATAATCAAAACTATATTTAATATGATTTTATCTTGCACTTTATTCAAATATAATTCAAGACCTTAACATATTTCTTTATTGATAAAGTTGAATATTTCAACTTGAAAATTATTTCCATTTTACCATGCTACATCAGTTGGGCTATGTTGCCATTATAAGACAAATTATATTCATATATTCAATAAATGCATATTTCGTTTTATTAAGCTACGATGACACTTCCAGTAGAATGTGATTCCTATAGTTTGGTCTAAGGGTTAATCTTACTTCTCGTAATAAAAAATGTTAGTGAGTAATCTAGAAGATAGTCTGGGCAGAGGTCAAAAAATTAAACAGAATATGTAGTATAAAAGTATAAAACCTTATTTCTGGTCTCCTTAGTAGATTTTCTTCTGGGCATATAAAAAAGTGGAAAAAGAATGAGGACAACAGTGAAGAATGATCTTTTTTTGTTTAATTTATTGAGTCCTCGTTTAAGTACTATGGTGAACTTTGTATAGTGTATAATTAATGTTTGATAATAGTTCTTCATTTGTGACACTATATGTATTAGTTGACATTTATGGGTTAAATATCATTTTTTATTACTGGAGATAATATAATTACAAATATCGTTTTCACAATCGATCAAGTAAAATAAAATTATTGAACTTACCCATCCACTCCACTTCGTTTTCAGTAAATGTCATTTTAAATGATCCTGATGTCAGGAACGGCAGTGCTAGAACTGGAAATGATCCTATCACTCCTACGTTTATCATACAGGCATATTTGCCAAAGCATGCCCATGACTGAAAATTATTATAGTGTATAGTTGGAGTGAAATTCAAGAAACAAAGAAAAATTATTAGTAACTTATTTTTTGTGACTTAAACTCTGATACTTTATAACTTGAAAAAAATCAACCACGCGATTTTAGTACTTTAAAAAATCAACATATTCTAGAGATATATCAACTGAACTTTTTTTTTGTCAACTACCTGTATAGTTGTTTCTGATTTTGAGAATTTGTCTGTCTCTAGAATGAAGGATTAATTTTTATTTTTTAAATGGTATAAAGTTTTCTCACTTATTTACAAGGTATCACAGTCTTAGCCACAGTGTGTAATATTTTACATAATTTAAAAAAAAAAAGTGAATATGAATTATTACTTGTAAGAGAAAGAAAGTTACAATATTATTATTTTTTTTTAAAGTTAATATCTGACTGTCTTATATTTTTGAACAAATTGTTGGTATAGTGCTATGGGATATTAGTATTATCTTGTACGATTAATGTAGTCGAATTATTTTCATTTTTTATACCTTCTCCTTCTTAACACAAAATTGGTTTAGTTTTTCATATAAATGTGTTCTGAATTCGATTTATTATTGAATCAAAGTGTGAGTTAGATGTAAATCTAAACCATAATAATGGTATGGATCATAGAAACAGGAATGTAAAAAATTGGCCCACTTTGCACAATACCATTGATATAATTTTATTTGTACAAATAATTTTTTCATTATATTAATAACATGTTTATTTAATTTTTATAGTATGGTGTGATTCTGATATCAAATTTGGAGTAATCTCAAAAGAAAGAAATCAATAGGAATATTTTATTGCTCTTCCAAAGGATGGATCTTAAAGAGAATGTAGAACTGGCCAAAGTATTCAGCTGCCATTTAGTGTTTCTATATGTTGTAAGTAATTTTATGATGAATATAAATATATTCTTCTGAAACTCATATATTAGAAAAAAAAAAGTTAAGTATTTTTCATCCTTGGCTACTTAGTAGGTCTCTAGGTCCTACTTAATTTACTGTTCTCTATTGTATTCCCTTCAAAATGACTTCCTTAATGCCTGAGAAAACATTTAGTCCATCATAGGACTAATAATTAGGATAGGTCAAGCAATAAATATTTTAGGTTTCCAATAGGAATGATATCATGTATTTTAGAAAAAATGACTACAGTAGTAAAGAAAATGGTTTCAAACCACAAAAAGCTATGTACTATGTAATAGCTTATAACATTTAACTTTGTAGGATTACTCCTACTAAACTATTACTAGTTTTCATCATATTTTTCAAAAAAAATCACAAAATGTATATTTCTACTTGTTCAAACAAAACTTTTGGCTTAAGAAAAATTATATCTCAGAAACCATTAGATGTACAGATATCTGCTAGCACTAAAATTCAAGCTAGTGTAATTTACTATAAGAGTAGTAATTTTTATATTTGCATATGAATATGAATTTTGCTTATGAAATTTTTGTCAGATCTAGAAATCAATTTTATAGTAAATATCATAAAAGCTATTACTCCTACGAAGGTAAATATAATAAACTGCTTTATATAGTACATCACCCTCGCTTTAATTTGAGTGGTGGTATACATCTGTACCTCCGATGGTTCCTGACATATAGTTTTTCATAAAACATACGTTTTGTCTGAACAACTAGAAATCAACATGTTGTGAATTTATTTTGGCAAATATTATGAAAACTACTACTCCTACAAAGATAAATGTCATGAACTACTTAATAGTACATCATACTAGCAGTAATTTTAGTGCTAATAGACATCTGTAAATCTAATGATTCCTGAAATATAGATTTACCAAAATTAATTCACTAACTAATGATTTTTCAGTACATATTTTATGAAATGTTTCTTTCTAAAAAAGTATATCTTGGTTCATATTTTATCAAATTTATTCTACTTTAAATGATGTTCTGTTGGGTTTTCTAGTGTCTTAGGTAAAGATATGGAGCTCCAATGAAAAATTATTTTTTTTTTTAACTTTTCGAAATAACTGCCATTATTGGCTGACTCTATCTGGCTGGCAGACCCTCATTTCTTTATTGACAATGCAATAAAGATTCAAAAAAGTGCTATCAAAGTTTTCATCAGATAATGTCAATTTTTTTGCATGGGCATTTGGTCTATTACCTATTCTAACCAGTGTGCAATGGTCAACCTTTCATTCCGTGGAGTCATCTCAAAATAAAAGTAAACCTGGCCATGCCAGAATATAACCACTTCCCTGTAATTTCGGAACTGCTAAAGTGACACCTGCATTTCCTCGGCTGTAATGGCCACTTATATACTAACATTGTGCACTCATATAAAAGTAATTAAGTTAAATTAAAAATTTTCAAATTAGTCATGGTTTTTATTTATCCATGGGACCCCCCTCTTCCTAACTATCACTGATAATTCAGTTTCTACTGTAGTTATTCTAAAGCACACAAATTGTCTATATATTCTAATTTTTAGGAACTTTAATAAGTAAAAACATTGATTCATGTAATCATCTTACCTGTTATAACTTTAGATTAAAATGAATAAAAAAAAAAAAAATAATAAATGGTCATATTTTTGTTAAATGACTCAGTTTCAAAAGTAATATATTTTGAATATCATATAGGGTAGATGCTCCAGTAGTACAGGGTAGACACACACTTTAACAAAACTTTTTAAGCTTTTGCAGTATTGTGATGTTAATTCACTGATTGTTAGAAAAGGTTTAGATTTTCAAACCTCTGTTAGAGCTAATTTAATTTGGACTTTATAAAAAATAAACAATTATTATTGTTTAACTGAATTAACCTGACATATTTTTTTGTACCAGTATTAAGCATCAAAATATAGAAATTAAAACATTTACAGGCCAAAGAATAGTTCCTACATCCAATAAAAAGTTTTATTTAAGAGGAAAATCATGCAAATATTGTTGAAAAATGGCCGTTAAGTACTAAAAAACTTAACTCTTATCTTTATTATTACATACATTACGTCAAGGTGGAAGATTTTCAGTTAATATTCCTTATAATCAATCAAAAACTGCCTTGATTTCAGTGATCTCTCTAAAAGAAACTAATTGCAAATGAAGCTTTAAAATTAAGGCCAATTGAAACGCTTCATTTTTTCTAAACCCTTGATTTTTATATTTTAAATCTCAAGTCGATGCTACAGTAGCAGTACCCACTAACATTTTCTTAAACAGCACCCTATTATAAAACTTTTGTAACTTAGAGATATTTGTAAATAAAATGACATTTATGTGTATACATTTGTAAATAGAAATAAGAAAAAATTGATCACCTGTGCTATGATGGATGCAATGGAAGATGATGGTCCATCATTAATCTTGTTTAGTGAACCATAGTTCGCTTTTGAACCAGCAAATGACATTTTTTCATGATCTTCTTGGGGTTTTTTTCTAGATGCTCTGGTATCCATGATTACCAAGAATGTGAAATGTACTTTAGTAGTGAGTTGCTGATATCTCTCATTAGATACTGTTCAAAATTCCAATTAGCAAACAGATTGGATGTAATTGTATCTGTAATTTTTTTGAGATTATTCCTATGCCAGTATCAGTTCTCACCACAGTAATTACATTTTAAATCGTGAGCTGAAAAAAAAAAGAAAATGCATGATGCAATTTTTTAAACTTATTCTTGTCATTTTAAATATTATATTAGGTGATATATTTTAAATGTATGAGTAAAATTAAACAACCAGAGTGTATTAATGTATTTTCATACATTGAAATATCTAAGAATAGATAATTTATGATTCATTAATTATAATTAATAACTATACATTTTTGAGGTTAAAAAACTTTCAAAGATGAATATAAACTATTTTATATTTTTCTTCATTGTTGTGCAACGTTTCGGGACAATTGTCCCATATTCTTGCACCTTTATAATTCCATACTTGTCATGCTTTCAATTTTTCAATTGAAATCATGTCATCCATATGACATGGTTGAAAATTGTTTCACACTGCATTTCTCTGTTTTAATTCGGTTAATTGTACAACAATGAAGAAAAATATAAAATAGTTTATGTTCATCTTTGGAAGTTTTTTAACCTCAAAATTTATAGTAATTAATTTATCAAACTTTCTAAAAAGAAAAACAAGAAAAACTTAATTATTTTCCAAAATTATGAAATGTAATGTGTCATTAAATTAAGGAAGGTAAAAAAGAATTTTTTTTTACACAAAGTTCATTTGATCCATTCTCTGACCTACTTTTATTTTCTCTTCATCATTCTAGGTCTAAGGTCATTATCAAGGAGATCTTAAAATAGTCATCCATTTTACTTACATTTTATCTATCAACAACAAAATATTTTAGTTTTATAGATTAAACAAGTATTTATTACTTCCAAAAACATTGATTTTTTAAAATCTTATTTTAAACCAAAAAAATTCATTAAAGAAATGTGAAATAAGTATCCTTATTTTTGAAATCATTAGATACAAAAATTGTTTCCAATAAAAATACTCTACTAAAAACTTAAAATCTGGTACTATCCTAAATCTATGCTTAAAGATGGTCTATACTTTAGTGATACATAAAATATGGTTTTGCTCATGATAAAATTTAACATTTATTAATCTAAGAAAAGGTTTTGTTTAATAAAAAGAAAACCCATATCTACAACCTATGAAGGGGCTTTGGTTTGGTACTTTATAAGGAAGTACTGTTTCTAGGCCAACGCACAAGATGTGCTGGAAAGAGGTCGTGCTTAACCACCAAATTTTTTTCCCAATCAAAGGTTACCCAATTTTTAGAGGTAGGGTAGACTCCAGGAGGTTTACCTATCACAAGGTCGATCCAAGACTGATTTTATGGAACAAATAATTATTTGCTACATCCAGACTCGAATTCGGTTCCGGGAAGTAGGAAGTACTGTGCCTTACTCACTGAGTTACTACACTCCATATTGTGATAAGATCATGAAAATAAACTGCATAATACCTTTTAAATTTCTTTACTGGATGTTGAACTTATGAAATTATTCTTTTTATTTAGTTAACCTTTGTAGAGAGGGTATTTAGAACTTACTTTGATATCATTGATTTTACTATATGATTTTGTTTATGAAAGAAATTTACAAGGCAAATTAAGTGAAAAAGCATTACGAAATAAAGTTGATTGTTTTCAGGAACTGTTTCCTGTAAAGTGTGTTGATGTTATGGATCTGGTCAAGGTCTAATGTTATCATATGAGAAAATATGAAAAGTTTGCAAAATGCTTCTCAGTTACGGTACTGTCAATGTGAATCATAGTGCTATGGGATACTAAAGATTGGCGTTCAAGAAATTTGTATAAGGTTTGTGAAAAGCTCTTTTCTTTCTATAGGGATATTTTAAACTACATGTACCTCAAAAATTATATGTTGATGTTTTTTTTCATTCATTAAAAAGAAAAAGATATTTCATAATGAAAATAGGACATGAATAAAGAAAATAGTTTAAAAATCTCATGTTCTATTGAACTGTTTCTGATTTACTATTGGAATTAAATAGAAATTTAAAAAAAATTCAGTTAGCTGTTCATTACTTTAATAATAACATTATCTACTTGAATCATATTTCAAACGATTATATATCTAAGAAAAGTTTTATAAATGAATCCAACTAATGTTTTATTTAAATTTATAAATTTTCATTTTAAAGATCTTTTTTTGTTAATTCTGCTTATATTCATTTTAGGTGTTAAGAACTTATTCTATATTAGTTTTATTGTGATAAAGGAACTCAAAATGATTGAATTTATTTAGTTGGTTTACAATTTATGATCATTTATGTATTGATTAATAAAATAATCTGAATCAAATAGTTTATATAATTTTAAATGCTTCAATTTAGGTTTGTTAGCCCTTCCTTCAATAAACATTAAATTCTAAATATTCATGATATGAAGAAACAAGTCAACCAATACTAAAATTCATGAATAAATATATAATACCAATCAAATGGTATATATGAATTTTAGTATCGGTTGACTTGTTTCTTCATATCATGAATATTTAGAATTTAATTTTTATTGAAGGAAGGGCTAACAAACCTAAATTGAAGCATTTAAAATTATATATTCCAAACTTTGCAACATATCATGCTTAGGCGGGAAGAATAGTTTTGAATAAGTGCGTAGAAAATCAAATAAAAATAAATTTGTTCCTTCCTAAAACTGATATCTCTTAGTTGTTACAAAATGATTTGGAAATCAATTTAAACATATTTACTAAAAGATAAGCCTTTTACACAAGTTTACCTAGAATTTTGGATAAGAGTCATTCAATAGTTCAATTATTCATAATCTGTAAACTTTGTATGACTATTGCTTCTAGATTTAATTTAGCCTTCAAATTATTTTCATTGTTTATTTTTCAAATAATACTTCAGTGCTGTTTTAGAATTATTTTCTTGTGAATTCTGGAGAATGTTGTTCCATTGTTTATCTACTTTAGTTTTTAATTAAAAAGTAGGATTGTGGTTTTCATATTTTAATTGAATTAGTTCATGATCAGAATTTCTTTTCTTTATTTCTATTGTTTCAAGCTGTATGTAAATGTTTTTTTATGAAATATAAGGTTATTTAAAAAACAGGGTTATTCTGTTGATTCATGATAGGCAAAGAAAAAAAAAAAGCATACGTCATGATTTGTGGTTTGAATCTACCAAACTTTCAAAATATATGTGATAATTAAAAAACTTGGCATGAACGATAACAGAGGTAAATGAAATAAGTTATTTGATTTGAATTCGAAAATGTTTTATAAATAAATCTCATAATAAAATGTTAAAAGATTGTTTAGTCTGCTTGCAAAAGAAATGAAAGAACATTTTTATTCATCAATTTATTAACAATACAGCTTTTCTACTAAATTTGAAATGAAGATTTTGTAAGTTTTATTTGATGTGGATATTGTTGAAGGGTTCAGTATAAGATAAATGACAGTTGTATTTTTAGAATTTTTCTTATGTAATATGTAATAATATGATCAATTTTCTTCAGTATAAAATGCTTCGGCTTTGAAGATTGAAATTTTTACTAATATATTAAGTCATGCTCTATTGTTGACTACTCTCTTCTGGTTATGTACTTTGGAAATCAGGTTGCTTCTGATACCATGATTTTTAAATTTTATGGCTTTGTAATTTTAACAAAGATATCCTTTAGTTATGTTTATAATTTTTGAATCTGGCCACACACTCTAATGTGCTTGTGAACAAATATGGATATGATTAGTTAAAAAAAAGAAATTTGGGTCTTATTTCATATTTTTAGCTGTACTTAGGTTGAGTTCGTATTTAAATCACTCGTGAGATGTTTTTTGGATAAATTTCTGAAAGATGAATTAAACTGAATTTTGAATAAATTGCCATAGTTGGTAGCTGTAATAGTTTTTGTATACTTCTAAAATATTGTATTATTTTACACATATTTTACAATTTTAATATGTTATTAATTAACTAAAATTATAAAAAAAAAAAAAAAAATGATATTACTATTCATATGGATTGTGTAAATTAAAAAATCTTACAATCCTCTAGAAATATGTTCCACCTAATATCTGACTGACTATTTTGTCAGCAAAACAAGTTTAGCCTTTATGATGTAAATAAATTTGGCAGGTATGATGGTTGAAGGTTAATGGATCTGCCAATTCTAGGAATTATTTCTGTATTATGTAGTATTACGTAGTAGCATTCATTTTACTTTATCTCAGATGATAACAATTTGTTTTTATAAAATTTAGCTATAAGTGGACTTGGTACTTTTAATCAGATTATGCTCACGGAAACTATGCTTGTACATTTCTTTATTTATTTCTTATACTTCATAATATATTTTATAGTATTATACTGATTACGTTTATCACTTATAATTTATAGTGTAATAAATAATAGTAATACCACAAATGATTCCGAATTTGAATATATGTGTATATAAAATTTCTAAATAAGATTAAAAATATTGATTATTAATTTATATTTTTAAACATCCTATACATAGGTTCTTATTCTACTCTTATAAGATTTTAAAATTGTCCATATTTTTGAATTTACTATTACATAAACTCCACATGCATTCATTTAAAAAAAATAAATAAAACAATAAATGTAGTATTGTTCTCAGTAGCCAATAGTTCAAGGGCATTGAAAACAGCATTTTAAGTATATTTAATATCCACTCTGACAAGTCTGTTTATGATGGATAGTCATAAAAAAAATCTCTTGTTTATTCTAGAAATACTGTCTGAAAACACATAAAGACTTGGTTGATAACTTTTTTTTTTTTTTTGCTACAGCACCCTTTTTGTGCTCAAATAATTTAATAGCACCCTAGTTAAGGTAAAAACATTTTGCCGCACCCTTGTTGAGCTAAAAAAAAGTCGCCACAATTATCCTTTAAGCAGTTGAGTATGTAGGAAAATAAGAAAAAATGTAAATTAAATATTGGAAATTGAAAAATAAAAGTAAATGTTGTAATATACTGATTAACTTTTATTGTAATTTTAATTTTATTTTGTAATATTTTGAGAAAGTGCTATTCCCTTAAGACACCCCTAGCATACACTTGGGTCACCCACTTTGGGAACCGCTGGGTTAGAGAGTTCATTAGGGGCAAGCCTTGGATATTATTTTTATACTATTCAAATAAATTTAAATCAAAACAATTTCAAAAAATCCAAAATTATCTACACAAAAAAAATTTAAAAATAATCATCCTAATTAAATTAAAAACAATGAGGTAGTCAAAGTGTTGTATAAATTAGTAGGAAACTATTAATGTAGTAAACTATTTATATAAGAAACGTTATATAGAGGTCGTAAAGAGCAATGAAAAATGAAAAAAATATAAGATTTTTTACATAACAGTATAAAATTACAAGTATTTTGCAAAAATGAATGATATTCTTATGAGAGAATTAAGTATTGAAAATAAAATTAAATGAATACTAAAAACATGTAAAACTAAATTCAACCAATTAAATCAATAACCTGAAATGTTATCAATGCTCAGTTATGAAAGGCATAAGACTAGAGTGTACTGTTATAGTATATGCTTCTCCATCATGTCATAAGTTACTTTGGTCAAGCTTTAAAACATACTTTGTACAATTAAGACATTCTTGAAAAAAAGTCTAAGTGCTGTTATGATTGTATGAGTTAAACAAATAATGAAACAGTTTTAAATATTCTTTATAATATTATTTATCATAAAACGGTGTGTTAAATTCTTATATTAATATATAATCTTTTTAATTAATATATAAAATTATAGATATTATAATAGATATAGATATATTAGATATAGAAGTCTCAATAAATGAAATGAAATGAAAATTAATAAGCACTATGGTTGAGAATATTGGTGGATAGTGGGGAAGGATGCAGGGAATGGCTCTAAAGAAAAAAAAGCGATTTTTTGAATAATTTTATCTTATATCCTCTATATCCTTGTCCTAAAACAAAGTAGCAGTAATACATTATAGTTAAAATTATATGATGATTCATTTTACCACCATTACAACATTAAAACCTAAGATGTTTGGGCTTAGATTCCACTTAAAACAATATGATTCCTCCCTATATAACCTTTAGTTGCACAATATTAGAAAGTTAAGCCAAATACAGAGCCTTACACAGACATATAGAGATATTCACAACCCTCTTGACAAGGTTTAGCCATGCCTCTCCTGAAACCATGTACTAATGTATTATGTTGTAATGAAAAAATACTGTAATGGAATCCTAATCACAGTAAATTCATCGCTGTCAAGAAAGTGGTTTATTGACCATGGTTTGGGATCAACATAAAAACAATAAGAAAATGTAAATAACTGCCATGCTTCAAGACTTGCAACTTCCCTAGTACAACAACTTGTTTTATCACAAACTGTTACATATTTCAGTATAACAACGTTTCCTTCCCTTTGACATTACAATCATAAAAGAACAATACATGTTTTGCTAAGCTAATATTTTTATGTATATGATTAATTTTTAGGAAATTTAAACTTTACAAAAATTAAAATTTGTTTTTATCTCGACATATGAAGTTGAGCTTTGGGACTCCACTAAACCATAAAATTCCTCCCGAATCGAATTTTTAAGGTCCAAAATCCTTATTGCTCCTTATGTTGTCACAAATCAAGTCATACATCAGGACCTCAATGTTCCAGATGTTGCCGATTAGGCCAGAACCAGATACCAATCCTTCCTTCCATGATAAATATCCTAACTACCCAAACCCACTCATTTCTAACCTGGCTTCTCCTTCATTACCTAATAATCTTCCTAGGCATCTGAAAAGAAGATGGTCTCAAGATCTTCTTCTCTAGAAATGTTATTGGAGTTCTATCAATCAGTAGTTTTCCACATGTTTGTATCATGTCATTATATTACTAACAGCAAATTTACTTATTGTATATATTTTTATACAGTTGTAAATAACAATAAATAAATTATTTAAAAAAAAAACTATTTTACTGTAGGTAATTAATATGTTAGAAGATTCATAAATTAAATACAATTTTTAATGTATGTAACCTAATATTGATTAATTCTAAGGATGTGTGTAGTAATTTTTTTATTATATATATATAGTTGCAAAACATAAGGAACTCATGTCAAATATAGATCTTTATAAAGATTTTTTTTTTTTGCACCACTAAAGACAATGTCTGTAAGTCTCCTTGGTAGAGCAATTATTAATGGGTTAGGCTTTAATTAAAAATACTGCTTGACTTCTTGGTTTTCTTCAGTAATGTAACTATTGTTTAGTAGTTTTTACGAAGTATATTTAATAGAATGTATAAAAACAACATAGATTTTCCTAGAAAATAAAAACAGGCCGGGTAGTGAAAAAGCATGGTTGTTAAAAAGTTCGTTACTTTTTTTCGGAAAGCTTGATTAGATTTCCATACCACCAGAGGCGTTGTTCAAACAACAGTTCCCTAGGTTAGTTTCACTACCATATATTGGTTTGGAAATTTGAAAATATCTCTGCATCGACTGGGACTATTTTTTTTTTGTTTTCCTTACCAAGCCGTTTCCGGCAGACAGTTTTCCCCCTGGGTTGGTATTATACTTGGGGTCCTGACCCCAATTCATAAAATCTAGCTCATAAAACATACATATGCAAATATTTTTAAAAATTAGTTACTACCATACTTAAAACGAAAACGCATTTGTGTGGGCCCTAAAACTTTTACTAATTAGCGAATTAATTTAATTAGGTATTTTTTTTCGCCTATACTCCTAAACGGTGTATCCAGCGAAATATAGATTTCATAGTACAAGAGCCCATGAGGAGAAAAAAGGCAGTAATTTATCCCAAATTTTTTTTATTACTTTAATGAAAACTATTTATAATTGCAAGTTAAAATTAATGAGTCAGCCGAGTGTATGTAGGGGGAATAAAAAAATGGCTCCTTCAAAAAAATAATTTTTCATTTATATCTTTAATATTAATAACAACACTAGAAAACCTAAAAGAACATCTTATGAGAGTATTTTGTATATATTATTATTTCTTTATTGTAAATATTGATTATATTCGTCATTGTATGATAAAGAAGGCTTTGGCTACACTGTCGGTTGTGTGCCGTTCTATCTTGTGGAATGTTAATATTCACTGTTCTCAGTGAAGAGGTTCACGGTTCTCGGTGATTTCATGAGTGTTATTTCTTTGCCCACGAAACTATATTATTCTCAAACATCATATAAAGTAGAGTAAATTTGCTAAAACATGAGCCCTAACAGAGCAATTTACCTTAAATAGTCTCAGAAATATAGCTTTTTGAAAAGCAACATTGTATAAAAATATACTGAAAAATCAGTAGTCAGTGAATTTATTTTGAGAAATCTTTATCACAAAAACGATTCGACAACCAAATTTCTTTTAGTGCTCAAATTAAAGCTAGCTCAGTGTACTTTAAAGTAGTTTAAGTTGTAGTTTTTATAATATTTGACAAAATAAATTCACAAAATGTTGATTTCTATTTGTATTTGCAAACACATTGATTTATAGTTGTTACAATTGTTGTAATCAACAATAAGTTGATTACCTGTAGATAAGTTTGTCAGTTTCAACTTTTTCAACAGTTTCAACTCCCCAGTTTGTCAGTAATGAACAGATAGGAGATAACGAAAAAAAGGCCTAGGTGGTAAATGTTATAGTTTTCATGACTGTAGAAACTGCTATCACTGTCACCGTGTAATCTGGGCTTTAACCTTTAAAAAAATTAACATTAGTGTAAACAGGCCCTAACATAAAACAAACGAACAATACACGAAGTAGCTTGATTTCTCAGGTATATTGGGTGTACTAATGTAAAATATTTCTTATTGAAGTATATGTGTGAAAATAGTTTTAGAGTACAATCGAAATGAGAGATTATAAATCGCATAACTTGCATTTGTGGTTGATTATATTTTTTCCTGAAAATATATGAAATCAATAGTGAGAAAATTTCTTTAGTAAATCGAATTATTCCTAACATGCTTCTCCCTTATAAATTTTTTATTCTCCAATGTTCAAAAGTAAACAACTTTCATAGCTGTCCCCATTGCTCTGTCATGAAATAAAACAGCGAATTCTGTTTCTGTATAAAAATTTTAAGTTTATATCACCCCACATCTATTAGGAAGATTGTCTTTACAAAACCTAACTATAATAAACAATTTCAATTGCTTTCAAGGATGCTTAACTATGCAGACAATGCCATCCATAAAACAATAAGTTTCAAAGATTCGCTTAGAAAGTCGAAAAAGGTTGAAAACCATAGGATATATATGATTCAAGGAAATAACATTTTAATAAAATATAAAAGAAGAGAAAATTATGAGAAGTTGAATATATATTGATATTCTAAGAATAATCAAGAATATATGGGTGGTTTTTTAATATTTCTCTAATTTTGATCCTAAATAGGTTTACGTTCTCTGTACAATCATTGTAAAAATAAAATTAACAAAGACATCGGATTACAAAAATACAATATAAAAATTTTAATTTACGTTATTATATGCGATTGTATTGATTTATTTTTGGTCAACATTCTTTAAACTCAGCAGAGGTAAAATATAACAAAATGTTTCGAGGCGACTTATGTTAGTAAAAATATTTTATTAAAATAATTCGTTGACATGTGAAAGTAGACTTGATTTTATTAGAATAGTTTTAGCAGTAGCTGTCATCTCTAGTTGATAGTTGAGAAGTAGAAAGTTGGATGACTGGTTTTCAAGTTAGAGGACGTCAACCTAATAAAGTTTCTAAAGACCTAGTAAAAATAAAAGTTGGGTTCAAAAAATTTTTTTTATTATTTTTTTTTTATTCCCAAAACAAAATAACTCTTTAGAAATTATTCTGAATTCAAAAGAGGCAAACGAACAAATTGACGAAATATAAGAGAGAACTTTCAAAAAAGTAGTCGTAACGGTAAGGTAATCAACAGAGTGCTCGGGTGCACCATAAACAACCATAAGTTGAATTATTCTCAGAATTAAATAAAACCAATGATACATTTACCATTAGAGAGGACTGGCGGACGAAGTTGCGGGAGGCCTTGACTCTACAAGAGTTGTAGCGCCGCAGACGATGATGAATGATGCATGTAAAATAAGAAAATTCACTAAATAAAGTGATATTTAGACAGCACTGGTATACGTATTATATTACAGGAGACTGACGCATAAAATCCGGCTCATAAAACATACAAAATAATTTTTAAAATTAAATTTCTACCGAAGTAAACAAGAAAACGCATTTATGGGGGTCCTGAAAATCTTACTAATTATTTATTTTATTTAATCAGGTAACACATTAGATTTTTTTTTTTTTTTTTTTTTTTTTTTTGACGTCAGCTAAAAACTGGGATATATAACAGTATATGAGTTTAAAATTAAAACGGAAACGCATTTCTTGTGGTCCTAAAACGGAGACTAAGCAATTAATTAGCTTAATTAAGAAATCAATTTCGAAATTTTAGGTCTTTCTTTTTGTTTTTTTTCCTATAAATCCTAAACGATGGATTGACTATTTGAAAATCATTAGGCCAATATTGTTCATGTTTATGATTAATTTTTAGGAAATTTAAAACTTTTTTTACTGTAGGTACTTAATATTTTAGAAGATTCATAAATTAAATACAATATTTAATATATGTAACCCAATATTGATTAATTCAAAGGATGGGTATCCCTAATCATAAGCAATAGTAATATTATTATATAAAAATTAAAAAAAAAAAAAAGATTTCCGCTTTTCCAGTCAATACCTGATTATACAAGAGCCCGGGTGACAAAGAAGGCAGATAATTCATCCCAGTTTTTGATTAATTTAATGAAAAATATGTTAAATCACTAGCAAAAATTGATGAGCCTGGCAAGTATAGATTTGGGGAATAAAAAATGGCGGCTGTTTAAAAACATTAAAAAAAATAATTTTTCATTTAGAGCTCCATATCTTTGAAAATACCTGCAACACTATAAAACCTAAGACAACACTATTTAAAGTAGGGTAAATTTGCTAAAAATGAGCTTTAATAGAGCTATTTAAGTTCAATAGTTCCTAAGATATAGCTTTTTAAAAAGCAACAGTTCATAAAAAATGCACTGAAAAATCAGTAGTTAGAAATCTATATCTCAAAAACCATATGTCGTACAAATATTTATTAGCACTCAAATTACGGCTAGTTTAACGACCTAAAAAGTAGTTTATAATGTTTATCATCCTAGGAGTATTAGTTTTATGGCATTTGACGAAATAAATTACGAAATGTTGATTTATTTTTATTCGGACGGACTTTTTGGATTTATGAAAAACAATATCTCAGGAAGTATTAGACGTACAGATGTCTGTTAGCACACAAAATAAAGGAAATTTAACTTACTATAAAGTAGTTTATAACACGTATCTTCGTAGGGATAGTAGTTTTTATGATATTCGCATATGAATATGAATTTTGGAAATAAAACAATTGTAGAGCTAGGGGTCCAGTTTTCGTTCTGTGGAGCCACCACGAAATGAAAGTCAACTCTACTAGGCCAAAACGGGTGCCTCTGCAGTTGCGAGGCTGCTAAGGTGACGCCTCCCTCGGCAATAAACGAACTACTATTATGGCAGTACTGTCACACTATCAGGATTTGCCTTATAGTCGGTAGTACTATCAACTAAATGCGTACACACCACGAATAACTGTTGATACCTTAACCATAACCACACTAAACTTAAATAAATGTATAAACTTGAGTGTTTCTTGTTTTCTTATTTTTATATGATTAAATATGTTGTTTAATTTGCGTGAAAAATAGTTATAACACAGAATCTAGGTTTAGCATAAGTGGCTGTATTAACACCTGCCTGTACTATGTGTATATTGGGTGTCAATCTTGAAATTTTACTTACAAATAACACAAAACGAATTCCATATTGGTCAGCATTGTAATAATTTTGTAAATAGATGTTATATTATACACAAATCATAGGGAATTTTCAAAATGTACGTTTATTTTAATTTTTAATTGTTTAATATTTCACGTGTTTTAATTTTTTTTTTTTTATAAAATTAGATAAATAAAACAAACACAGTGGTTTTGAAATTGTATTCTTTTGAAACAGCCGTGTTTCAACTGGTCGTTCAGAGTTGACACGTTATCTTGAATCTGTTCGGTTTTGTTTGCGACTATTATTGCTTAGCTTATTTCGCCAGAATGCCTAGGGGGTCGGCATAACTCGATTAAGATGGATTGCGTGGGGAGTGATACCAGGGAAAGTCGGAGAAAGTGCATGTAACTGAAAAAAAATGGCGATTGGTGGTAAAGGATTCGCTTGTGGCTAATGACAATGATAAACAATAAATATAATTTCACAATTACTATATTAATGTTAAGAAAAAATAATAATGTATTTTAAATTTTTGGTGTACTATGGTAGCTGAATATTGAATCGGGATCCATGCTTGAGTTTTGAAGTTCTCCGAATCATTGTATAATGGTCAATCATACATATGTAAATGGCTCCCCAATTCACACAGAGCTCTTTCATCTCATCGCTATGCTTTGTTGCATGATTCATTATGTCATTACCTCGTGCGATTCCTCCTCTTTCATTCAGTATTATTTTCAATGTATGGCTTCCAAATCCTTCATCTCTTTTTCAATCCGTCTCGTATATTTAATGGATTTTTTTATTTTCTAAATAAAGTATATATTCCACAAATATTTATTGCATAAAAATACGTTTGGATGCATATTTCATTGCACTACAGTATACTTCATCAAATATTCGGTTCTTATTTTAAAAAAAAATTATGCAATATAATTTATACGTTTTCAATTATTATTTTCAATATTATTGTTTTCACTGTTTTAATGTGCTGATTTAGTTTATCACTTATATATAAATGGGCTGGACACTAAAAAGCCTCAATTTTGAAGACAACCAGAATTTTCTTTATAAAGCTATTTATAGTGTTAGTTTGTCTAAAACCATAGATTGAAATATATTCACCTGTAATATTATGGAATACGGACGATGAAAAACATTTAATAAAAATTGTACTCTACAGACACATTTTTACAATGTAACTTGTCATTTTAGTATTTAGTACGTTATTATGTAATTAAAACAAACATTTTACGAAATTCATAATAAATTTGCTAATAGTTTCCATTTGAACAGCCACGTTACCAGTATCAGGTCTACTAGCTAACAAAACTGTTATTAACTTTGATAAAACTAATATTTACATTACCAAAATTCTATAGTGAAATTTCGTTACTGTAACGTCATCAGTGAGATTTACAACATACAATATATAGAATAGAAAACACAATACAAAATAGTGATAATGCACAAAAAATCTATTTGTACCAACGGGGTTCCCGTTCAATGTCCACAGACTTTATAGACGTACGCATATGAAAACAGTAAAATCTCTTTGAATAAGCTCATAAACTTTTATAAAAGAACATATTTATTTTAGACTTTTCGGTAAATAATTATCAACTATTTTTTTTGTAATATTTACCTATTTATTCATTTTTTTAAATTACATTTTAAAAAGAGCATCAATTGAAAAAGAAAATAAGAGGTTTAAAATTGTGAAAAATATCATGATATGCTCCTAACATAGAAATGTATTTAGAAATTGCAGAAAAATAAATCTGAAAACATAAAAATCCCATCCATAGTCGTAAAAATATGCAAAGTGTATAAAAAATCAGTACCTCTCTAGTTCTAAAAAAACAGAGTATTATTATATATACTTATTACTAGTATAGATAAATGATACTTAGTCCTTAATAAGTATATCAGAAAATGTTTAGTTTTTCTTTGAAATTATCTAAAAAATTAACAAAAATACTAAAACTTCTGACTATATCTCACAAGAAAATTAGTGCATAGAATCTCAAAAATTAAATTTAATGTGTACTAGTAAATTTATTTTTAATATCCATATATAAGTTAAGTGAACAAAAATCACATTACTTATGAGCGAGCGTCGAACTTGGTGTATGGGGTCTTCGGACTCCCGAGTCAGGATCCACTAACAATCACATCCACTCTGTTCTGCGAGGCTACCATCCAGTTCCGAATTCCGAGGCATCTTGCATCACTCTAACCACAGCTCTGGCCTTCCCACTCTTCTCTCTCCAGTGATAGTTTCTGGAGGAAGTTTTTTTCGGTAATGCCATATACGTCTTAGACGTCTGCTCTTCCCTTATCAATATTCCTGACATAAAAAAAAAAATTGATTTTTGGGGAAATATAGAACCTAAACAGATCTATGAGAGTTCTTGTGCCAGCAAATTTACTCTACTTTATTTGATGTTTTATTAGGGTTTTTTGTTAGCTGTAGGTAGTTTTATGATATGGAACTCAGAATAAAAAATTAATTTTTTGCAACGTTTTAAAACAACCCCATTTTTTATTCCCCTAACTATGGTTAGCAGAGTCATCAATTTTAAATAGTAATTATATATATATTTAATTCTAATTAATGTAATAAAAAATCTGCTGCGGTGCGCGCATCACAAAACTTTCACTTACTAACTTATATCTCCAAGTTTTGTGAGGATAGGTGAGCTCGTGTTAAAGTGATTTTATTCGTCATTTTATTAAAAAAATCGCTAATTATTTGATTTTCGAAAATAAACGAAAATCAGAGAAGGCAAAAATTATACTCAAAAATTTGTGTGTGCACTGTATTTTTATATTTCCTTTTTTATAATAAATATAAGTCATAATTTGGATCTAAAACCTTTTATTACTTTAATTTAATTTTACGTATCACTGTATTTTTTAAATATTACAATGTTCGTTTTTATAGAAATTATCATAATTTTTGTTATCTATTTGCTTACTTTTCTACCTCATTTGAGTGTTTTTATCTTTTCTTGCCCTTATGAAAGAAGCCCGGAAACGTGGGGGAGGAAGGGGAAACTTTAGCTCATATTAAATAGTTTTATGACTACTTCTGTATTTCTTTCACCGCACCCAAACCATCGCCCTTTTAAAATTTTTTATTTTTCTGTTACTATGAAAATTCCTATTTAAGGGTTTCTCGAGGTGGAAATAACGAATATAATTTTGTTCCTGGGTAGAATACAACAATTAAACATAACATAACTGAACCGTAATGCATTCGGGAAATATCGTATTATCTCAGTTTTCCCTTTAAAATATCCAATTTCCCCATTCTTCTGCTCTAGTTATTAATAAATTTCATTAATATTTTGTATGCCTCTATTGTTTATATCAAATAATTAAAAACTGGATACGTTTATTTGTTTTTTTTAATGGCGTAAAACGTTTATTTATGCCATTTATTTCTTATTTAATTTAATTTAGGAAGAGTTTTTGAAAATTTGACACTTAAGCCCTGTTTGTTAATACATATTACTCATTGATTAACTGAAATTAATCAATATCGATAGAGCCATTTTTGGAGAAAATTAAAAAAATGTGAAAGATCGATAAAGTAGCAATATCGGTCAGTGAAAAGTTTGCTGTCACGTACTAGGCATATATCTGGATTAAATATGCGATTTCAGTTTTGTACGACTATTAGTTTTTGAGTAAGGCTGTCCAGACGCAAATACACACAGACCATTGTGCGAGTCTTGGTTATTTGGTTGACTTCAAAACGTGTATTTACATTGAAAACTGGACTTTGACATTTTGCATGATCACAGTACTTCCATTAACCATACATTCCATACATAGGCGAGTGAAAGTAAAAATTGGGGTGAAATAACTTTATTTTTCCCTCCGGCTCTTTGACTATCTATGTTAATTATATTCTGCCTTCCTTTGTTAAATTGTCTAATCTCAAAATTATACCTATCTGTTTTGTTTTTTTTGCAAATATTTAGTAAGTGTGATTTCTTCCATCTGTTTTACTAACTTAAAATGACCTATCTCCTTCGTACTGAGCATAAATAATACTTAAATGCTCGAAATCAAGTGACAAAAAAAAAGTTCAGAACCACAAAAAATACAACCTTAAAGTTCACATTATTCACACATTATCACTAAAGAACCAACTATGTATTAATAGTTGTAGATCTACTTTTATAGTTTCACTAAACGCTATTGCTTTTTAACCTAAAGGCGACGAAAACTTAAGATACTCATATAACACCTACTTTTTTTTTTTTTTTTTTTTTTTCAATACTCCCTTTAAAAATTCATGAAAGACCCCGCAAAACATCTTTCAATATCATCAAAATTGGATGATTTACATCATTTTAGTCTCTTGTATTTTCAACATCATTACTTTTCAGGCATTTCATTAAATAGAATTATGAGATATGATAGATCATTTCAATATATTTTTATCCCCTTTATATTAAAATTTGACGAGATTGTTAGTGTGGTATTTTTTCTGTTAAAGGCAAAATGGTAGTTTCAGAAATGGATTTTTTCTTACGATTACTAATTTATTCATAACATAAATAACTGTTTTTTCCCAAGAATTATTGTTAATTTGGTAAAAAATATTTTGACTTAATTTCAATTTATTATCGACGATTTGCAATTGAATTCATTAAAGTAAATATTACTTTAAAACTGAGAGTAAAATTAGTCTTTCTTTAATTAGTAAATCTGTATCTACTTTAAGATTCTATAGTGACGATCTTATGAACAAGTTATGAATTTTTGACGGATATAATTTTGATTTTGGGAAGTTCAGGAAGCCCTCCGAGGTCCACCAAGCCTCATAAAGTGGGTACCCTTAATTGGTACAATTAAATGAACAAATCATCTCCTTTCTAATCCGTTGTTCAAGAAACCTTTCTTCCTTACTATGTTCTTCGCCCCTGACTCTTCATACGTGGTAGCGGTACAAATTATCATATCCAGATAATAAATGACTGAATCTGCTTGTTTCATTGATTACTTGCTTATTTTATTCATAATTGAATGTATTTTTTAAAGTTATCATAGATTATAGATTTACATTTGGAGTACATATACTTACTGAAGGAGTTCTAAAATAAAATTCCAATGTATTTGTTTAAACATTTTTAATACAAATATTTTTTCTGTCTATAGTTTTGATTTTGGTACTATTGTTTGATTTAAAGTAATGATGGATACAGAATTAATTGACGTCTCGATGAAACTATTAGCAATCATAAAATATAAAAAAATTGAACTCTTACTAATGAAGTTATATACTCAACAGATAATTATCAGGGAATGGCAGTCAAAGTTAATTAATAGCCTACTGCCTAAAATACCTGTGTGTAATTGAAATGACCTCTTTTCGGCCCACGTGTAAATTACGTCCACGTGCCCTTTTATTTGTCTTGATTTTCCGTTGTTGTTTTTATCTAATTAGATCTTAATTGATAAAACTAAAGCCATAAAATTACTTCATTTATTGTTATATGCAGCCAACATACATACATTTTTTAAAAATTTAATCATTTTTCCACTTCTTTTTTATTTTTTAATTTATTCAAGTCTTATATACTTATTATTGTTATTTAACGATTAAGTTCTTTCGTATATAATAAAAAACATAAAATAATCAAATCTGATGTTACTATTGCAATGACAGTTTTTTTATTATAACAGAAACATTGACCAACGAAATACTAATGAAATCGGAGTATAAAGCTGAGCTTTAATATATTTTAAAAAATGTTATTTCATTGGATATTCATTGATTTTATTTTAACTTTTGCATCGAAATCAGTAAATAAATACAAAAACTTATGAATTCTTATGAACGTTCTTCTTAGTAAAATCGTTTTTAAAATACTCATGCAGTTGTTTTTTATAATCTCTTTGATTTTGCAGTCTTCATTGTCTGAAATTATCTTGATTTGAACCCTTTTATAAATACATATAATTCAAAATGCAAACTTAAAACAACGCAATTTTACAAACAAATATTTTATCGATTTATTAAAAATGTAGTCTAAGCAAAATTGTTTGACAAATAATAAAATACAATGTAATCTCTCTATTGGGTGGTTAGGGAGTTTATAATGAAAGGAATTAAGTGTGGTTTGGACTAGATCGGTTACATAGGGAACATTAATGTAAGAATTATTTTATGTGCAACGAAGAAAGGAACATAGAGGATTTTTCGAAGGATTTTGGATTGTAAAGATTGGATACGAGAGGAATTCGAAGGTTTGGTGTAACCTCAAAGCTCAACTCCGTACGTCCCGATTGGCCTTATTACAGTCATGTGGATCAGTCTTTTGTAATAAGTTCGAAGTTTAGACCGTTTGTCTAGTAAGTGCTGAAATTGTAGTAGAGGTGCAGTTTCCTGTCTTTTCAGTCTTGTTTGAGGATTCCAGGTTAGTCGTTTGTCTAGATGTAGTCCAAGGTAGCGGATCTGTTTGACAGGAGTATGGGCAACATTATTAAAGGAAACTGTTGGGCAGTCGGTAGGTTTACGACGAAGTGTAAATGTAATTTGATGGGATTGGTTGGAATTTATCTTAATCCTCCAATTATGACACCATTCTTCTAGGGCTGTGATATAGGATTGGAGAGTTTGGGATACAATTAAAGGGTTACTATTAACTGCAAGCACACATGTGTCATCGGCATACGTGGTGAGGATAGTGTTAAAATTGGTTGGAATGTCAGGTGTACCTTGACGAACACCAGCGGACTGAGAATAGGAATAGTGGTTTACTTGGAACAATATACCAATGAGAAAGGAACGAATGATGAGAAAGTATGGGTATTCTGGTGGCTTTTGGGGTTTGGGAATTATTTTATTTATAGATAATTTCCATGGGTCAGGAAAATATGTATAACAGAGTATGGCGTTTTATATGTAGGTGAGAAATAGGATACCTTTCCGAGGAAGAAGTTTTAGGATGCGAGATATTATTAGGTCGTATCCAGGAGCTTTGCGGGTAGGTAATCTTTGAATGATACTAGATATTTCAGAAGGATGAAATGCTTTAGGTGGGATGGTCATTTGGAGCGGAATATTCAGTTTTGCTTCAATACATTCAGGGTGAATTGGGTTAACGATATCAAGGAAGTGAAACGAAGGTTTTAGAGAGGTGATGTCGGAATGTTTGTGATTTTTCTTCGTCAGTTTTGTTCCAGGATTGGGATCCGATGAGAAGTGGATGGTTGATATCTTTAAAATTTTGCAGTTTTTAAGTGGTTCTCCATAATGATTTGGCAGTATTTGTTAGATTTCCTGTAAAGATAAGTAAATTTTGAATTTTCTAATTTCTACTTTTAATTTGTTTGCCAATTTGGTGTAATACGTTTTGTCACTTGGATATTAGATACACTTCGTTCTTGCTCTTCGTTTTTTCTTTATATATGAATAAGCTGTGGCAGGTTATTTTGTTTATTGTTAGTAATTCTGCTAGTCTAAGTATTGTTATTAATACTTGTCTTTATTGTCCTTGCCCATATAGTTCCTTCAATGTCTTGTTTTGTCTTCAGTCGAATGTTTATGTTTAGTTTATTTTCTAAGACACATTTAAATTTGTTCCATTCGACTTTTCCTGTAATCAAACAAGTAGTGGAAGGCTTAGGTACGAAGCTTGAATGTAAAAAAAGCAGACCTGGACTATGATCTGATGAAACGTCACCCTGGGATTCAACAATGGCTTGGGAGGAGGAAATCCTGGAGGTTATAAATATGTCTAGGATATCTGGGCGTTTTTTGAGGGATGTAGGCCAATAAGTAGTATTTGCGGACGGAAGAATAGAATAGCTTTTCAAGGTGGAAACACGGAATAGTATGTTTCCACATAAGTTTATGTTCGTCATCCCCATTGTTGGTGCTTAGGGTTGTAGTCTCCTCCAGAAATGAAGGGTTCAGAATAAGAAATCAAGGAGGTTATAAGAAAGGTTATTACCAGGAGGACAGTTTTTTATAATTTGAACTTGAAGTGTCTTCCACTATTGCCTATGACTGATGCATCTGCCCTACTCAATTAACATATCTAAGATTGTGAATTTAAAACTATCAATTATTGTTGATCTTTCATTTTTTTAAAGAACTCAGAAGTAATAATATAATAATCATTATTATCTTTTTATTATTTTTAAACAAATATGTTAATATCTTTTTCGTTGAAACGTTTAATCCTCATGTTGGTAATTTTCAACTTGAAAAATTGAGTTATCGGAGCCGGATAAATTTTCCTATTGGAAAGAGCTATTAGTTCATTCGGAATTCCAGTTGGTCAGCCCCCTCGGCAAGGAATCCTGGGAAATCGTTAATGGAAAATTGATGTCAGAATAATGGTCAGTTTAGAGAGTTATGGGGGATATTCTCAGAGTATTATTCGGCCAAAGCGTGAACTATATCAGTAATGATGCCAAACATTGGGAGATCTATATATCGATCCACAAATGCAAATAGCGACGCCATCCTTCTCTTCAGAAAAATAGACTTATTCTAATCTAAATCTCATCTTGCACGTTTTTATACTTGTATATTCGATGCCTCTTCTGTTTCTCTCAGTATTTTGACTTACACTTTACAATAACAGTTATCTGTATTTAAACTTAAAGTAGCTGCACCAGTAGAAGGCAATTTATCAAAACTTTAAAAAATGTGTAGTATTGATTTTTAGTACGTTCCTGAAAAAATTGAGGTAAATTTCTCTCATACCTAATTTATTTATTTTTTATTAAAAATAAACTATTATAATTGTTATAACGGAATTAGCCTAGTATATGTATGTTCTTGCGCCAGTAGTAGGCCGAGAGGTGAACCAATAGCAGGAACCTAAATCATGAGGAAATAAATTTTATTATTGATAAATCGTCTTAATAAAAACATTTTTTTATTTTTAGTTGTACTGATTTATCAATCTTCATCATCCGAAAATATTTTCTTGATTTCAACTCAGTATTTCAGACTATATTATTTATAAAATACATTATCCGCAATACAGATTAAAAATAATTTTAATTTACAAAAAATTGTTTTATTGATTTACTTAAACTTTGTGTGTCTTAGTAGAATGTACCTACCACTGGAAAAATGAGCTTTTTGATATCTTAAAAGTAGGCATCTTGTTTATGTAGGAATTAAAACTTTCATAGGTGAAGAATTAGTTTATAGTATGGATTTTTAATTTCTTTTTAAATGTATGTCAATGTAGAATTAAATAATACTTGATATCAGTTATGGCTTATCCTCCTTGATATAGTCTGACAGGGTTTAAATGATTTTTTTTTTAATATATAACCTAACCACCGCTAACCACCCTAACCATCCCTAAAATACCTTTAATTTTGCTTATTTGAAAAAAATTAAATCAGTTCTCATTGTTAGAAATAATAAACGATGGATAAATACAAAATATTAAGGAATTTTATGAATGAAAATGGAGAAAAAATGAAACATAGGCAATCGTGTCGTATTCTTTTCAGGTACAACATTTATATTTATTACTCCCACCTAAACAAATTCAAGTAAAACAGGAATTTTATAGCAACAGCAAAATAGAAATTATTTGTTCATCATTTTTGTCTTTTCTGGTCTTAAGATTTTTTTTTTAAAAATACTATAATTTCTAAATAGTTCTGTGATGCACGCACCGCACCAGATTTTTGATCGGATAACTGATGAAAATCAAATAGTTCTTATGACCCTAGTGATATATTTTTTACTATTGTCATAAAAATCACGGACATGAACGCGTAGTAATAATTGTCTTTTGCTTCAGCTTCAAATTTTAAACAATAGGAGGAAGGGTTTCATGAGCAATAAAGAAGTTGCCCTTAAGAATTAGCAAGGGTTAATTTAGACTTAAAGTTAGATTATAAGTAAAGTTTATGTGATACGCGTACTGCCCTAAATTTTTTTTCTATTAATTTTATTACTTTTTCAGTTTGACATAGTAAAGAGAACAGATAACCGCGTTAAAGTGCGACAAAATTGAAGATAGCAAACATTTCTTTGGCTTAACAACGACAATATTATTAAATAATTTAGGGCTCCAAAAAAGATTAAACTTTATTAATGCATCTTTGTCCAAAAAGATATATTGCAATTTTCAATGAAGCACTTTAATGGAGCTAGTACGCACAAAAAATACGAAATTTTCGTTAATAACTTCGGAGTTGTATTTTAGAAATACCAGAATATACTGCTTGTTCCGAAAATTTAAATGTACTGTCAACGTTTAATTTCTTTAGTTAGAAGTAGTCACACGTTTAGAATGTAAGACAGCTTGAGAAAAAAATAGAATGATAAACACCATTTTCCTATCTTAGGTACTTTAGTCTTAAAGTCTCCTCTTCCTGTTTTAAGCAAATATTTCGAAAGTTATATTAGACCGTCGCTCCCTAGAGGTCTTAGTGGGTCTGGGCGCGAAGAATGGCCTTTTTTTGGTGTTATGATCTCTTCTTGTGAGATTATGACACAACGTGCATCGACCAACCTACTTGCTGTGAAGTCAGATAAGTAAGGCTGCCACGGAGGGTAGGAGAGATGGGCTTCACGCCGTTTTTCAATTTTAGGTTCTTTTTTAATATTGCTCGATTTAACTATCTTAAGTCTCCTCTTTCAGTTTCAAGCAAATATTTCTAAAGTGATATAGGACCGTCTCTCCCTGGTGGTCTTAGTGGGGCGGGTTCGGCCAGGAAGGATGGCAGTTTTTATAGCTTTGGGAGAGTTTCGGTTAAAAAAAAACTCTAAGCCATAACATTTGAAAAGTAAAATACAAATTTAAATTCCTAAATAATGACTGGAATATCGAAATAATTACCCATTACGTGTCATACATGGTCGTCAAATGGTGATTTTTATTTCTAAAAATAGTAGGAAGTGAATATAAAATTTTGTAGTTTTAGGCAATATTTCATCTTATTTATAATTTAATGTTCGGTAAAAGTAAATGTTTCTGAGGAAAAAAAGCCTTATCTTAAAACTCGTGTGTGAAATTGCGCTCTCCATAAAACCTCTTTTTATCAGTTCTTTTAATAAAAGACAACTGTAGGTAACTTATGGGTCATTGGTATAAATTATAGTCTGCAACGAAGGAATATATGCACTCCATTTGCTCCTACGATAAAATCTCTCACGGCATAACTTCATATATAAACCAGAAATAGCCTATTGGATCTTATAGTGCCCCAGAAACGCTGTATCCCTTCTGTTACCGTAAATATGATTAGTGTTTATGTTTTTATTTTAGTTAATACTTTCTTTCCTTGCACATAAACTAGTAAAAATAATTGTTTATAAAGTATTTAAATCTTAATTTAATAAAGTGATGATATACTAACGAAATCTATTTAAAATCCGTTTTAGAAATTTTAATATTTTTGTTTGTAACTCTAAGGAATTGAAATATTGATTTAATGATAAACGATTTAGAATTAGAAATAGTTAATATTTTTATTTATCAGAAATAAAGTGGCTATAATAAATTAAAAAAGATAAAAATGAAATATTTTCATATTGTAGTACAATCAATTATTAAAGTAGTGTTTTCAAATACAATAAATAAATTTTATTGTACAATCTAAAAGTTAAGAATTATGTAATATACCGCAGATTAGTTACTCAAGTGAACCTAATAAATGACATTAATCCTGAACTCTATTGTCGAATAATGGCATAATATTCATCTTCGGTATTCCCAGGCGTTCTCATATCTCTCACTACTATTCCGATCAAATTGGCTCTATCCAAGTATCCGAAAACTATACCTATATTTTGGCAAATTTATATTTCAATTCCTGATAATCAAAAAACCTTCCTCCTCATCCTAACACACGATCCTAACCTATCGATTTGTACATCCTTTCCCATAGAATTGTTTCCTTTCAAAAATCCTTCGCTGTTCGAGCTTGTATCTTTTATTCATAATTTATATATATAATTATTATTATAGTGTTATTTAATTGTGTCTAAAATCAGTTAATGTAGCAATACAAATGCTGCTTTTGTTAATCTTAGGGGACCAAGTGAGCAAGAATAAACATCGATTTTTCATTCATTCATACATCGCATCTATACCTTTGTCGTTATATCGTAAGTTGTAACCGCATGGAAAATAACAAAAAAGTATACCTTCCGGTTAAGTGCTATAAAAATATATAACCTAACTGCAAATATGAAATGCGGAAAATAAAAGACCTCAAAACCTCATTGTACAACTTGAAGTTTATTTTTCCATAAAGCTAAAAAGAATACATAAATATTTATATATGAGCCATTGAATGCAAAAGAGGTGTGTTATCCTGTTCTCACGCTTTATTTTCATTATAAATAATTTATTAAATACTGAGTTACTGAGTAAATTAAGTTCATGTGTCAAAATAGTTAGATTAGATATCCTCGAGACTAACTAGTTTTAGTGAAGGAAGCTGGTTGTTATCTCTTATCAAAAACTTTATAAAACTTCTCCTAAAACATTGAATATCTCAAAACTCAAGTTTGAACTTACACCACTTTTACGTTCATCTGCACATTTCACCATATTTAGTTTACATATATATAATATTTTCAAATAGGCGTTTGTGTGTTTTTTGTAATGAATGTTCTAAATATCTCTATTATATAAACAAGTTGTTAGTGATCACCATGTAATATTTTATTTTACTAATGTTCTCCCTGTAATATATTATTTCACATAAAAGGCGGAATAGTAAAAATAGGTCGTAAAAAATTTAGTTTAACTGAACTGTGTACTTCAATTAAATAAACAGTTGTAAATTTTGTAAAATGGGATAAGGTAGTACCCCTCTACTCCCTTGTTTTAATAATTAAAAATTATCACTTTAAAGAAGCCATTATTTTTTTCTCAAAGGCAAAGTTTTTTATAGCAAATTGGCGTCAAATGTTTTCATTATTTTTAAGTACAACCTGTATTTATTCAATTATGCCTGGCACTTATTCAGAAACTAGATTCCTTCAGTAATATAATAATTAATTAATAAAGTAGAATATATAATGCAGTAATAATAAAGTACAATATATAATGAAGTAATGATAAAGTACAATATATAATTCAATAATACTTAGAAAAACTATTTTTATACCGTAAAAAAACCACAAAATGTGTATAAAAACCCATATCCTTCAAATATCAACTTTATTGTTTCATTTATATGTTCATGAATAGCTACCTCTCTCTTGAACTCGCTCGAAGTAAAGAGCTAATTGAAATGTAAATTTATTTAAAGATTTTTTATTCCTATTATATAGATATCAAGAAACCAAACTCAAGTTTAAACTTTTGAAAACTATCGTAATTTAGGAAAATGAAACCAGGTGTTACATAAAAAAGGAGTATTGAAAATATCAAATTCTAATATTAAAGCTTTAAGCTACCTACTTTTGGTTCAACATTTTCGGTTCGTGGAATTTTTCATTATTTTAAATTATAATGTTTTAATTTGAAATTTAAAAAAAAAAATTAATTTATATAAATTAAGGACAAATTAACCCCCCCCATACTAACATTTTTGAATATGATTCTGATTT
>NW_027116476.1:174509-186931 GCF_000696795.3 Halyomorpha halys | reverse complement strand
ATAATTATAATTAATTTTTAGTATCGTGACATTAATAATTATCTGAAGTTTTTTCACGAATCACTCAAAAAATAGTAAATTTACACATCATTATTTGTTTCTAGTAATACAATTACACCTGTATAATAATATTTTGCGGTATTCTATGAATTATAAAATTTGCTAATGCAGAATCATAGCCTCTCATAAATTTCTCGGAATGCTGAAATAAAAAAAAATATTAATACAAAATAGGTTAAAATTTATTTATCTTTAACATCACTAATTCTATTATAGATTAAGTATCAATGTAAGACCGGAAGTATTTTCTTTTTTAAGAAAATTATTTTTCAATCTTCCCTAGAAACCTGCTTAGAATTGCGGAATACGAGGTGTTAAAGAATATTGAAAAAAATTAAAACGCCTGAGGAGAAGAAATTTTAAATTCCTCGCCCTTCCCCTCAGTTTTCTATGGTCCTTATTAAGGCTATAGGTTTGAAAAGGTGAGATGAAGCGAGCCCATTCACTGCACATAGCATACTACACAGTTATATTTTATAACAAGTGGTGTGTATTTAAAGGTGTTCATGTACTATTTCTCGAATTTTTTAGTGAAACAGTTTCAATTGACTTCATTTATTCTACCTCCTCATTAGAATAGTTGATGCTGTCTACTAAAGAGAAAATATTATTTTGTAGGAAAATAGTCCGGGTGGTGGTCATTAAATGTATCAAAATAGTAAAACTAATAAAACTATTTATTGTTAACCTACGTTTCGCCCTACTTTGCAGGGCCTCGTCTGGACTAAATGAAAAAAACAGGATACAAACATAATAGAATTGAAAAAAAACATTAAAATAACAAAAATTAAAAAAAAATTGTTATGTTATAATGTATATATAAAAAAAATAATAATATATATTTGCTTACATTATTATTTAGGTGGACTATAAACTAGTTACGAATATATACAACCAGGCGTGATAAAGTTCTAAATACAGATCTAGACTAATAAATTGTAGAAGTGTAATCTTTAGAAATATGGTAAAGAGGTAGGTGTAAAAGATAAAATGGATAGGTGAAGTAAACGTGACTTAGGTGAGGTATAGTGACATGTATAAAGGGGTATATTAAGGAAAATAATAAAAATAACCAATAAACATAGGGGGAACTTACTGTCTGATTGAAGAAGAGATGACGAATGAGGAGGGTCAGGTAGAAACTTTCTCTACTACTTTCATAAAGGCTTAGGAAGGGACAAATTTTTTATTTATTTAAAAAAAAAATCTCACCCTTCCTAAAAAAAACATTATTTTGTATACATATTTAAATTAAAATCATAAAATATTAAAAACATATAGTTGGATTTGTGTGTGAGTTCTTCCCTACCATCCATTCAAGACTGAGAGCGTTGTGGGTCCTCCCAGATTATTGGGTCTCGCATATCCTAACAGGACATGGTGGGTTCCGGGGAAAGCTGCAAAGTTTTGGGAACAACATCGACCCCCGGTACCCTACGTGTGGAGTCCCTGAAACTACGGAGCATATAGTGTTGGAGTGCACCACCATGGAAGGACACCGTGCCAGGTTGTTCAGGAAAACCGGTATATTCGCCATCGCCGAGTTGGACTTCCCTCGTCTAATGAAGGAGGAGAATTATCCCTTCTTCAGGGAATTCATCTACGGGTGGAAAGAGGTGGTCGGCCCGACGCACTTTATGTTAGGAAGAGCTCGACCACCCGGAATCGGCGAGCCACTAAGACAAAAAGATGTAGGTGAAGAAGTAGACGCAGAATGAGACCAGGCTGCGTACTGGAGGAGGCACCCGGACGGATGCAGGTGGATAAGGTCTAGACCCATCTAAAAGGCGCTCTCGTGTGTGACCTTTCTCCTGAAATTTGAAATTATATCCCAGTTACGAATCAGGGATCAAATCTAGTTATGTTTTGAGCCCTAACTCCAACAGTTGTGAAAGCAAGAGACCGTCAAAGACTTAAGAACTCGTCTTTTTTAAATTACGATAATAGTATCAGATGTCACAAAAACCATTGAATCTGTTGTTTATTAGGAAGCGCCTATTGTGTAGCTAAACATTTTTATTTCTGCATCATTTCTACAACTCAAAATTATTCTTTTCTATAACTCAGATCATGTTTTGAACTCTTCCATTAATCTTATTATTTAAATACTCTTAGGTATGAAATATATTATTCAACATTTATATTCTTGAAAGTAGTTTTTAAGCTGCAGTGTTCATGTTTTGTTTTTGTTTTTTCAATAATTTTTAAGATTGTATTGAGAACAAAAGATTGTCCTAAAATGTCAGTTTATTTATTTATTTTTTTTAACATAATTTTCTTGAACATTTGTAGGAATTTTTTATTAAAAGCGAATATTAAATTTATCTACTAGGCGTTTTTAAAAATAGAAAATAAACAAGTAAGACTGGAGAGGAACAAATAAATAAGTAATAAGGAAAAAATGTTATCTAGTAGTAACATTTTTTTTATAAAATATTTAATTTTAGTACGAATAAATTTCTTTTGGCAAATTCTTTTTTTATAGTTTGTTTTTTTTTTATTCAAATTATTCCATTGAGTGATATAAAAATTCACTTGATGAACTTTTGAGAGTTAGTACTGTATGATCTATCTTCGAATCTTAAATGATCATCTCAAATCTTTGAATGATATTTTACCGTTTTGAAATTATAAAAACAGGAGTACTGTTTGAAAAATGAACATTTTGGTTTATCCATCAATTTGTAAATCAGTACTTGAAATAAATTAATTAATCGGAATTAATTTGTAAATCAGTATTTTGAATCAATAGTTCGAAATTAAAAACAAATCGTTAATTTGAGAGATTTCTTTAATACTCTATTTACTCTCCATTGATACTCATCTTTTTTTTTTAATTTGTACAATTAGTAAATCCTCCAGGATCTTATGAATTTTCGCAATTGCAATGTATTATATAAGTGCGGAATCGTACTATTTTTTTTTATTATATAAAGAAAAGATATATTAGTATTACTCGATTTTTTTTAATATTATAATATATAGTTTATTACTTTTTCCTATTAATTAGTGGCCAATAAAATAAATGATTCACACTTGTTTTCTATATTGTTGCTTATTTTTGAAATAAAACATTCTCCTTATTGAATATCAATCGACGGAAACAAATAGGTATATGTTTATTACTGCTTATAATTGAGTATTAGATGAGTGTTATCACAATAACATTTACCTCAAACTTTGTGTCTCTCCTTTCCCTTGGTTGTTATGACACTGATTCAGTTATTTAATCCATTGTTTACCAATGGGTCTTGTTATCAATTCGAGATAAAGCTAGAAATATGTAAATCAAACCAATTTTCTTTAATGTAATTTAAATAGAAAGAACTTTTCAGTTTCGATTTTTTAAAAAATGTTTTATGCCTTAACTATTGATATATAGATTTAAAAGTTATTTACCAATTGGTTTATTTTTTATGCAAAACAATAAAGGAGTAATATTGATTTTATTAGAAGTGTAAACAAATCGCAACTCTTCTAGCAAAGTAGGCCTGTAAATTTGTTAAAAGAAAAAAGTAAGGCAAATTCATTTTAGTGTTCTTTCTAATCCTTAAATACGATTTTTTTTAGAAATAAAATAATAGAAATTGGAAGAAGATAGTTGACTGTATGAAGTAGATTGTAGGAAGATATTCCGGTTGGCGGTCAATAAAGGTATCAAAATAGTAAAATAAAACTATTTATTGTTAAGAAACGTTTCGTTTCGCCCCCACTTTGCAGGGCTGTCTGATTGAAGAAGATATGACAGAATCTACCAGAACCTTTGTTAAACTTATCATTTAAACAAGGCCATTCTGTCATCTCTTCTTCAATCAGGCAATAAATAGTTTCCTTTTGCCATTTTGATACCTTTATTCATCAATAACCAAGCAATTAGAAATTTTGAAATATAATCTTTTTATACAATATATAATGCTGTTCAACTTATTTATTTGGACAGCCCTGATGAAGCCCTGCAAAGTGGGGCGAAACGTTGGAAAATAAATAGTTGTAAACTATTTTTATTTCTCCTTTGACCGCAACCCTGACCATCTCCCTATATATAATCTTTTTTAATTACGTTATTTTTTCTCTTTGTTAACGCACCACAAACTATTTGAAAATAAATAAACCAAACCTATTCAAACTGGGGGTACCAAACCTGAGGAGTTAAAAATGTAATGTAAATGCCAGACTTCCACAAATAAAAGAAAATATCAGAAAAATGAAGACCAAATATTATTAATTTTTTATTTCAATGAGAATTCATTTTTAAGGGTTTTAATGGCGCTAAAAACTAATCTGATTTATTTTTCCTTAATTTTTTTTTCTTGAACGAGATAATCATTATAAAGTACTTTATGGTGTATGGTGTATTTAAATTGAGTCCTAATGGATATCTCCTCAAATAAGATATTGAACTTTTCACAAGAAATGAGTCTTTTTTCCGATTTTTTTTTTAGTCAAAATCGTCCAAAAATATCAACGAGCTTGGTTTAAGGGACAAAAAAACAAACATATATCACATTTTATCTAATCATGTGATACTTTATCTATAATCAACTTGTTTGAAACAATATTTTGGTGTTTGAATAATTCAATTTTGGAAATTATTGAATCTAAAGAGTTCAATCAGAGCTAAATCTGTAACTCGTTAGATGTAACGTAGAGTAGTTTATAATGATTATTTTCCTAGGAAAAATAATTTTCGTGATATTCCCCATTGAATATATATTCAAAAATGCTATTCATCGTTTTAATAACAATACTAGTGTTTGAAATGCTGAAAGAATTTTACTTTCCACTGCAATTTAAGAAAGGTTTTAATTTTTTTCTCGCTTAGGGTTGCTAGTTTTGAAGGTATTGAGGACTGTGTGATAAATGAGAAAAACCTTTAATTTAAAAATTGATAAATTAAACTTTCGGTGATGCGCTGTTAAAATACTATATAATACTTTCTTTCCAAAACATATAATGCTCTTTTTGTTTACTCCAAGTGAAAAATCTCATCCTTTTCTATTAGAAATTGCGCGTAATCTGATGAAAATATTCCTATACATACAAGTATACTCCAAAAACCGCAATTTTGATGGTTTTTGATCTTGTGTACACATAAGAAAAAAAATTGTTAATATTTGATAGGCACATTTTTTACTTCTGGATATAAGAAACTAAATAAAATATTTTTTTTCAATCTATTAAGTACACCATTGTCAGGTAAAAATATTTTACCTTTAAAATATGGATTATATGTACCTCCAGATATTTGCTTGTTATATAGCGAAATCAGCGGAACTTTATTCCTTGGGATTTTAGAAATATACCTAGTTAAGCTACTTAAAACAACTTCATGAGTTATTGGCCATAAACCGAAAAATATACTGCAGCCATTTGAAAAACCATATAAGGCTACGCACTCTCAGAGAGTGGTTAACTTTTTCATCGTCTTTTTGCAAATAGTTTTGGACCCAAATTCATTGAAAGAAATTAGTTCTCAATTACTTCTAGATGAACTAATAATTTTACTAGACTGTATGAGACGTCTCTGATTCAAATATTTTAAATTGTATTTTTTTATGGATAGGATTTAATATTTTATTAGTACTTGAAAGAGCATATACAAACAGTTGTAATATCTCCTTTTACTACTCGAACAGGTTCGCTTCCTATCAAGAACATTCTCATGAATTCGAAAAGATATTGTCCATAAAATTCGAAACTTTTTTTTTACTTCAAGGACCACTTCTTAGGCTCAATAATGACTCAAAAAAAAAAAAATGGAAATGAGATGGAAAATTTAAAGTTTCCATTTCCTGTCCCGATATCCTGAGGGGTTGGTTCAGTAGAAATCTGCGACGCGGCGCTGGAGTCGCCTTCGATTCCGCACTCCGCTGTTGCTCCCGCCGCGGTGTTTATAGTCTAGTGCTTCAGGGAGTGCGTGGTCTATGGGATCGCGTCGGGTATCTTGTGGGCCGCTTTCGGGCCGATGGATATCTTGAAAAATATTCATGGGTACGTAGAATATGATTTCAGAGCTTCGCAATTTAAGAGCACGACACGGCTATAATAAAACAATAAATAAAAACCCTCCAACCGTCAAACTTTTCTAATTTAACCACTTATATTTTTCTATTGAGAGCTTTGTTTGTTGCTTGGTTTTTTTTAGACGTTGAACTGATAGTTACAATGTAGAAAACTTTTTTTTAACCACTTTCTTGTGTTTTTCTTCACAGAAATAGTTGAGTTGCTGTATATAAGCTTTAGATTCCGATTTAGTAACTATAAGTATAATATAGTTAGTGAAAACAGTTTATGATTAAATGATATGAAATTTCATGGTAGTTATTGTTTACTTATAACAATGTCATTCCAAATTATAAATAAAAAATTACGAAAGTGGGTTGTTCCAATATATCTCCGACTGAAACGCGTTCCAAATGGAATATAAATAATGTGAACTACGACACATGGCCGTTAACTGAAATGAATGAGAGAGGTTTCGTTTTGTTTACAGCATAAATTCATTGTATTTCCTAACTATACTTTTTCATTTGTATGTAGTATTTGTCTTATTGGGTCAATATTAATATATATATCCAATAAATTTCAAAAAATATTATGTATTTATAATATATTTTGGCAAGAATAAACTTAAAAGGCACGATAATCTGCATATATTTCCATTAAAAACTAAATGTACATGATGAATAAAGATAAAAAAATCTAGTACTCTGTTGTGTTATGTTTATTATGAACTGTTCACTTTGGAGCATATTTTCTGCGACAATTAGATCATTTTATAATATTAAATTTATCATTGCCTTATATAACATACAAATTAAAAGTTCTGTTGATGATTTAGATGTGCTAAATAGTATTGCATAAATGTTTTTCTTAGTAACTACATTAAGTAATACAGCTTGTTACCCTTGAAAGCGTTAAGTAACATAGAAAAAAGTTTAAATTCATAATAAGCTCAAATCATATAATTCTACAATTTGATATATGTATGTTATATACTCATCATTGATATACAACTATGTATATATGCACTATCATCTGAGGTAGTGAGAATGAAAGTTGATTTACATTACTTTCACATATATAGTGAGTGATAACTATGATATGATATGCATACTAGAGTATACAAATTTAAATTCTCGTAATAAAATAAATATTAATTTTCATCTTTAAATCTTTATTTTTAAACGTAAACATATGTATATATCTTAAAATAACTGTCCAACACAGACTCAAAAAAACTTAATGATAGTAGAATGATGTAATATTTAATATTGTTTCATAAACCATACAATTTTTTTCATATAGATTATTTAGATATGATCTAATATTATTGTTTTGTTTTTTCTTCTTAACATTTATACAAATTTAAATTTCATACTAACCTCAAGTTACGTATTCCTACAATTAAGGTCAAAAGCCTTAGTTGAATATTTCGATTTGAAGTTTGGGCCAGATTTTTTTTTAATACAAAAACTAATAAAGATTTACATGTTAACACCAGCCGACTTGTAAGTTTATTGACGAATTTGATTCCAGTTTAGTTTTTTATCAGTGAAAATATGCTTTCAAAGATCTTAACCCATGGACCCTTTTCAGTTTAAGCTTTAGTAAACCATGAATTTATAAATAGGTTGTTAATGCAAAATAGTGTTTACCGTGCCGTGAAATCCGTTATAACGTGGATGAGAATGAACGGCGGACTTTAAGTCCCTTCGGAACTAAAGGGTACTATCACGCCTAACTTGGCAATAGTATTCTCTTGTATTACATAAATTACTTAGCTAACAGATATTAACGGTTCGATGACACTTCATAATAAATTCTAAACGTCCACCGAATATATTAGTAATTCATATGATTAATAAAACTGTTTTGAACTTTTTCATGCTAAGGTAAAAAAAAAATCTAGTATCTGATATTAGTCAGAGAAGAAATAAATTGGTTTATGTATATATTTTTGAAAAATTTCCTCCATGTATAGTTATAAGTATTATTTATTTTTCAATTTCAACATGTATCAAAATTCGTATTACAATGGCTATGAAAAATTATAATGGCATGGGTCAGTGATAAGGCACTATGCTACTAACTACGGACCCGAGTTCAAATTCGGCTGTGACAATTATTTATTCTTTTACCTTAGCCTCTAGTCAACTCTGCGGGTTCGAGAACCCTCCGAGGTCTATCCTCGTGAAGTGGGTACCCTTAGTTGGGAAAAAATCTGGCGGTTGAGCATGATTAAGACCAAATCATTTCCTCGCAGAACCATTGGTCTAGTAACATTACTTGCTTCCAAGGTCCCCTGCCCTTCATGGGTTGAACTGGTAGAGATTTATTTATAATTTGTTTCGTTAAGATTGTTTGAAGATTAACTGAATGAAATTATGATTGTAGTATCTATCTAATGAAAAATATTATTTTATTAGTTTTTTTACGTATTTATTGAGTGATGATCCGTCAATTTGTTTTTATTTAATGAGTTTTTAACGATAATTCATCCTATTAGTAGGCAAGGGGAGTATCTCAAAACAAAACCATAAATGAAAAACGGTGCTTGGTCAAATCAGAATGCTTCTAGATTACTGCGAAAAACAATCAACTTTCGTATAGAAATTATTTAAATAAGTCAGTTCCCTTCAAAGAACAGGTGCGTGCCTTCTGATATATGTAAGAGATTAATTTTGATTAACATATGAAGTACCAAGTGCATTAGTAATTTTATTCGATAACGTCTGCTCTAAAATACATTATCTTGTGGATAAATATATTTTAATATGGACTGATTTCTTGGTTAAATGAAACATAATGATAAAATATCATAATAGTCTAGGATTTTACTATTAGCTACAAACCTATGATATATTTTTAGTTGCCATCTAAGTTTAACGATTTTTAAAATGGTCTTGCATGTGGTACATTTTCATTACTGGCAGGGTCTATTTATAAACCATGATGAATGTGTACAACGAAAACGGGTGGTATAGCTATATTTTTCCTTTCCTAACTATAAATTATCCGCTCTGTGGCGCATGGCCTCTTAAATCCCGAATTTTCGGTTTTGAAGTAAAATATATTAAAATCAGATTGATATAGTGACTTATTAAGTTACTGGATAAGATATAAACATATAATTAAGCCAGTGAGATCCATCTTTAGAAACTGATTCCTAATCAATATATTCCAAAATGGATTCTCATATCCCACTTTAAAAAATTCTGTTGTAGTAGATAAGTTTCTGTACTACCCACTTTCTCTAAAACAATCCTAGGGCTAAGGAAAAAACAAAAAAAAAAAAAAACGCATGAATTCTGGATATTGGACACTAGGTTCAATAAATAAATAAATAATTAATAAATATCAATTAAATTAATTTTTACAAATTAAATTTTTTTACAAACTAAATCTTCTTAGGACCAACTTAAACACGAATAGTTGAAAAATGAAACCACATAATAATACAATATTTGTAAAAATTATATTGTATTACTTGTACACATATTTTCAACGTTTTGTTCCATTCCTTTGGCTATTTTTAACACTGTTTTCTTCTTCTGCCCAGTAGACACATTATTAAAATGGTTTTCTTAATTGTACTCCTTCAAGTAGTATTATTAGTTATTGTATAAGTCATTTTTTCTTAGGGCTTTTCACCTACAATATATTAATCAATATTATACATACAATTCATTGTACATTATACGTACAATATAATGTACAATTTTATTATACATACAATATAATGTTATCACTTTTTAGATAATAGATTTATTGTTAATATAAAATAAATTGTATCCAATGAAGTCTCAAAAACTATTCATTGATAGTTAAGTGTCCAAGGTTTCGGCCAATCTAGGCCAACCACCCTCAATACAGCAATAATAAAAGAAGCAAGGAGAAGGATCGTTATAAAACGCCACTAGGGCGCAGCACGCATCTAAAAGCCTACATAAATTTGATTTTGGCAATACAATAATTTTACATAAAGATAATATATACAAATGAAAAATATTCCAGGGAGATTTATTTATTAGAAAATATTTATTATAAGGTGAATTTTAAAACAGAAACTAGGGATTTCAATCAATGCAAAACAGAAATTTCAAACAAAATTAATTTGTGAATAATATGGTTAAATTTTGTTTTACTACTTACAATCAACTTAGACAGGATTTTTAATAAAAGAAATAAGAATTCAGACTAAAATACAGTTTGTAATAAATTGATTATACACTAGACATAAAGAAGCTTGTACAATATCGTGTGATAATAGTGTTAAGTTAATTTTTTATTAAAAGTTTTAAATTTAAATGAAAATATGACAAAATAGGTAATTAAACAAAAGATTATAAGGCAAGCTTATTAATAAATTAATATGATTCCCTATTGTTTTAATGTTTTCATAGGTTAATTTAACTAATTTCATTAGACCAGTACTGGATAGCCTGAAAAAATTTTAATAGTTCGATATGGGGTTTGAATTTATGTTTGGAAATCACTTGTAATAATGTTGTAGACTAATTTATTTGTTATAATGTTCTTTAAAATTGTTAATAATGAGTGTATAATAAAGCTGCTATTTAATCATTGAACAAAAAAAATTCAAGGGACAGATTAAACCCGGATTATTTAAAATAAAACTACATAATAATAAAATATTTTCAAAATTATATTATATATTTAATCACTTATACACATATTTTCAACGTTTTGGCTCTCTCTGGCCATTTTTAAAACTGTTTTCTTCTTAAGTCTGCCAGACAAATTATTAAAATTATATGGTTTCCTAAATTCTAAAGCTTATTTATAAATTAATGTGATATAAAAAAAAGTGGTTTTTATATTATATTCTTTAAACTCAGTTTAAAACAAATTCTAAAATTACCTTATTTCTAAAAGTAAAGGCCAAACGAAGGACTGAATCATTGCTAAAATGTTAGTAGACGCCGAGAAGTAGTGATCACCTGAATCAGAATAGGAAATAACCGATTGACACACATCCACCTCATAACAGGAGAGGCCCCTCCAAAATGTTCGAAATGTAATAGTAATCTGACCGTCAAACACATCTTTGAAGAATGTCATCATTACAAATTAATTCTGAACCAGTTAGGGATACCAACAAATGTTGGCGTTGAGAAACGACGAATCCCTAATAGTAAGAGTCATTAAATTCATCCATCAGACTAACTTTATAATCAGCCTTTAATTATTATAATTATCTATTTATCTTGCCTTATTTTTAAAATTAGACTAATTAGATTAAAGTTACTTATCTGCTTTTCATCATCCTTTCTACTATCATAACGATTATTAAATAAATTATAATTTCCTGGCTAGATAATATTTCAAATCTCACGGAAATGAGTCCCACTGGTGCGGATCAGTACACCTTACCAAAGCTATGACTATGGAACAACTAGGCCTTACCAAAACCAACGGGCGTTGATGACCAGACTGTTAAACGTCCTTTCAAAACTAACAAACAAGAAACAATTAATATGATTCCCTATTGTTTTAATGTTTTCATAGGTTAACTTAACTAATTTTAATAGTTGGCAGGATAGCCTGCAAATTTTTTTTTTAAAAGTTGGATATGAAGTGTGAATTTATAGTAGGGTATGCTAATATATTATTAATAATGTTGTATACAATTTTTAATAATGAGTTTAAAATAAAGTTTTTATTCAATAAATTATCCTTTAGGATTGCCTGGTTGCCCGAAACGTTGAACATTTAAAGTATTAATAAATAATCTTTGAGACATAATTGCATATATTTTGTTTTATGTAAATATGAAATTCATTTTTAAAAACGCACATCACATTTAAAACTATTTAAACTGAAATACATTATCATTAATATTTTGTGCAACTTGAATTTTTTATATTATATTCTTTAAACTCATTTTAAAACAAATTCTAAAATTACCTTACTTCTAAAAGTAAAGGCCAAACGAAGGTCTGAATCATTGCTAAAATGTTACTTAAACTATTTATACATCTGTATAGAACAATATTGTTACTAAAAAATATTGTTATATAGTTTTATTTCAAACAATGTAAATTTAATGTGTTTTTCCCCTATATCCTAAGGATTTTTTCCTCAATCATTTTTTTTATTACTATTAATTATGAAAAATGAATCTCAATAAAATAATAAACAACTACAATAATGTTCATAATAAATTACATAATCTAATATCTTTCCACAAGTTTTTAAAACTAGATGTTATGAATTTTGGACGCATAAATGTATTTCTTAATATATTTTTTAAACAACTTTATTGCTTTGTTATTTGTATTTTTAAATGTAAACCTGGGATATAAAATTTATTGTATAAGAACTCAAAATCAATTTTA
>NW_027116476.1:166708-174419 GCF_000696795.3 Halyomorpha halys | reverse complement strand
AAAGGAATTAAGCTAAAACGTGATTCAACGTTACTAGATAAGAAGAATAGAAATTTAGTATAGAAGAATAGAAAAAGATAGGATCACGTAGATGCCAATAAAATTAACCATATCCCATACCTAATTTTTAAAAAATAATTTTTTTATTAAAAAATTTTAACACGGATGGATTAAAAAATTTTCTCACATTTCTTATTTAGGGCTCTTGAATGTATTTTTTAAAACATAAAATTTTTATTTAGATTTGGTCTATTTAAGCATAATAAGAAAAGGATAAAAAATATGTTTTTGATTCAAGAGCAAGTTTTAGAAAATTAAAAAAACAAACATAATTATTAAATAGTAATAAACATAAAATAATATTTTGAGACAGACAAAGTTATAAAACGAATTAAAATACAGATATGTCATATTATAAGAGCATGGCATCTTAAAAATCTTAAAAAAATCTTAATTATCTTAGTACTATTACTAATAATCTAAAAGAAAAAAAATGCTCAGTCTGAAGAAATCTCTTGTGTACAACTGGTGCAAGTGAACACCGTATGACTGGGACAATATCGATTTTTTAAACTGGTGGCAATTCTTTTTTTGTTTTTTTATTCGTTCTCCTAACAAATTTCAATGAAGAAAATATTTGTTATAAGGACCACTCTAATACTTACAGTATCGAAATACAATTCATAGTAAATAATGAAGTTCTTGCCTCTTCAAACCTACGTTTCATTAGTTCTGTTAATTTTCCCCTCGATAAATAAAACATTTTTATTGATTAAATACACTAGGCGTACGTGAGAAAAATCCTTAGAACTTGAATATTTTTATAGCAGCCTCAGTCGCGCGTGAGATAATGTCTCATGAGAAGGGTATATTGTCAGGGAAAGAGGGCTGGAAGCTTACTCAGAGGTGCGGGGGTCGAAGTATAGAAGGAAGAGACTGTGAACTACAGATTCCAGGGCCCTGTTTCATAATGGAGTACAAACTAATACTATTAGTCTTATAGATTTCTCTTAATTCAATTACATAGACTTGTACAATAGGTACTTATACTTTAGTATTTTTTTAATTTCAATTAATTTTAATCACTAATAGTCATCCCTATGATAAAAAAATAAATATTAGTATTATTACCACACTAGTTCGTACACTTGTAGTATGAACTAATACTATTAGCTTTCATAATGAAACAGGGCCCAGGAAGATGGGAATCACAGTCACCCTCTGGGAGCTCCCAGACCCGAAAAAGTTTAAAGTGAGAGAACTCCTCACGCAGTGACCAATGACGGGTTAAGTAATACTGACAAAAGTTTAAATTCAGAAGTAAATAGATTTAATAAGTATCTAAAATGAAAAAAAAAGAAAAGGAGAAAAACAGGCGAAAGTAAAATAGCTATTAAAATGCAACTGACAAGTTGACGGTCGAACAAATGGAATTCAAAAACCAGTCACTTGACACCGCTGGAGTCCCTCGTATGGTTATATGCCTAGAAGTTGTTAATTGAAATGAACAATTACATGGTTTTGCACTTACATACCTTATCGTTAGGATTTAATTTCATATCCATTTCAGAGTTATTTATTTTTAATCATATAGATGAATTAATTGCCTATAATTGACATGGTTTTATTAGCTTTTGTTTGAGAACTGATTTATTAATTTCCATTCAAATACTGAAAATTTTATACATGCCTTATATTATATATTTCCAATTTCCTTTATTTGTTTCCAGTTTTATTGATGCTTACGCCGGTTTAAATGAATAAATTACAGCTAATACATATCATTGTGATTGGTTTACATGAAAATCGAATGAATGCAATATTGACATTATATATATGTTTTTAATAAAACATTTATCAGAAAAATATTACAATAATTGAAACTGTATTGGTAGGTTTCGGAACACAGGAACCATATTATGATCGTTTCCAATTTCTTACTTAAGTGAAAGTGGTATTTCTGCAGTAGTTGTTTTAAATTAAACTCAATAAATCTTGTAAGTGATTGGAAAAGAACTGGGACCTGCGATAACTTCAATCATACTAAGGTTTGAGCAATGCCCCAGTTTCTTAGTTTGATAAAGTTAGTCATATACTTTACATATTAAATATAATATAAGCAGAACCGATTGTATATTCTCCTTTCATTTAATGATTAATTCCTATTTTTTAAAAAATATATTACAGCTCCGGTATTAATTGATTAATTCATCATTCATTATTATCCATTCATCATTCAGTATTAATTCATTAATTCATCATAATTAATTCGGTATTAATAGTTTTAACATTTATTCTTTCAGTATCCTTTATTTATACTACACTTGCGCCCGTCAAACAGATCTGCCATCCAGTACTATATACATATGGACAAACGACTATGTTGGATCCTGATACAAGACTGAATTCCTCTTGTATCCAATCTTTACAATCAAAAATCCTCTATGCTCCTTACTTTATTACTAATAAAATCATCCTTAAAAATCCTAATAAAATGTCAATATTCCATTTGTCGTCAATTTGGACAAAATCAGCTATCAATCCTTCCACGATAAACTCCCTAACCGTCCAATCCACTTGCTCACCTAACCACCCAACAATAGAAACCCACCTGTTTCTAACCTATCCTCCTTTTCAATTCCCGATAATCCTCCTTGGCGTCTGAAAAGTAGACGGCCTCGAAAGGTTATTTTGTAGAAATTTTATTGGAATTCTATCAATTTTTCGCAAGTCTGTGTCATGTCATTGTATTATACTTCACTTATCGTTGTAAATTACATTAAATAAATTTAAAAAAACAAACTATTTATAGCCGAAATATTGTAATTTCTTCGAAAATAATATAATGGTTTACTGCGACACATAAACTCATTTAAAGAGTTTATTGTTGAGAGAACTGTTTGATGAGGCAGTTATTCAATATTGGATTGGAGGCGATCATATATTTGGGACATTCAGTTAATGGGATGTCTTTTATTGCAATCGTGGTGTATTTTCTTCTCAATCATGGTTTAGCTTTTCTTTTTTTTATCAATGATGAATCAGGTTAGTATAATATTCAAAGAAAAATTGAGATTGTGATCAAAGATAGAGTATATTTTACGTGGGATAGGAATATTGGCTCTTGAAATTTAACTAAGCAAAACGGTTTAAAATATTTTTTTTATTACTATTTATTTACTGATATTTACAATTGTACATACAAATATATCAAATAAATTAGAGGTAAGATCACAATGGTATGATACAGGCATGTAGAGAAACTGCACATTGGTAGCAGAAGATCTCAAGGCAATATTCTTTTCAGGCGCCTCGGATGATTGTCAGGAATGGAAGAGAAAGCAAAGTTAGAAACTAGTGAGCGGGTTTGAGTGGTTAGAGAGTTAATAATGGGTGGATTGATATCTGGTTCGGGCAAGATCATGTGGAACATAAATGTCTTTATGGATGATTTTATTTGTGACAAAGTAAGGAGCATTGAGGATTTTGGATTGTAAAGAGTGGATATGAGATGAATTCCAAGTTAAAATAATTTAAACTCCAAATTAACAAAAACATAGTCGTTTGATGTAAATATATTTTGTATTATGATATAATGTTACTGAGAAAATATTAATGAATTTAAAATTTTCAAAATTCGCCCATGTGTTTGTGGAGTATATTGTGTGATTATACCAAAGATTTATTATTTAGCTCGATGTTTTTAAAAATATTTTTATTGTGTAATATTAGATCCTGTCGTTTATTTACAGACAAACCATCGTCTGAAATAGGGGTCAGAGAACACTTTCGTACCTTATTTTCAATGATATAAATTAAATTATTACAAAATAAGCATTAGAAAAAACTACAAAAAAATTAATTAAAACAAAAATTTAAACTGAAAGAAAAATAATGTCATAAACATGTTCTTTCATATTTAAAATATTTACATTCTGCCTGTGGAGCTCCGAGCCGAGCTTCTTGAGCCCCACTGAGTGAAGGAAAAGCAAGACTTCAGAAGATCCCGATGCTTTTCTCTCAACCGCATCACTTGTAATTTAATTGTATTAGTTTTATAATTGTAACACTGACTTGGACTTTTGAGTGTTATTTAATTTCTTTTGGCCCGACATGAGCGTGTCTTCAGATAAACATGAAACTAGATAAATTTATGTGGTATGCTCAGTAAATTATTTATTAATTACTTTTTAAAATAACTATAAAAATTGATATATAAAATAAATAGAACAACACTATTTAAATTTTAACTTGTTTCTCTTTCAACTATATTTCATGTTGTATCAACCTAATTTACTATGATACTTAAACTGCTTTTTAGTGAATTATATCAATATCCACTTTTAGAGGCTCCTAGTTCATGTAAACTGTTCTGTCAAAGATAACCTGTTACACACTACAATAAATAACGCTTTAAAAAAAATCTGCTATCATTCTTTTCATACCAAAAACATCCATATATCCATTGTTTAACAAGAAAAATCAGACGACCAAATTTGCTACAGATAGTATCTGGAGTAGTGTTTTCGGTAACAAGTATGTTCCAACACGAGCTTAAGGAGGGAGCAGCTGCCCCCCTAGAAGTGAAAAAAAATTACTAATTTAATAAAAATGATTTTTCTTTTCAAGCAAATAACAGTAACAATTAACAAATCACTACTATAATTTTCTCAAAACATTGCCTCATTTTCCTTTTCCGAGCCGAAATGTGAAGCTGATTGACTATAGCTTGCCCTGCCCCCCCAGTTTTGATCCTGGATACGCCCTTGTGTCCCTATATCAGTAAAATATTGGGTATTTCAATCGATTGTGGGTTCCGTTATATTCAACGGTACCAAATTCTAAGGATACTTAAATTTCCAACGAAGAGGATATATTCATAGCCCATTTATAAAGATAATTGTTCGTCAGCTAAAAGCAAAGTTGAAGCTTATGCATGGTGTAATTAGTAATAAATAAAAAAAATTAATTATAACTAAAATGGGCACTTAGTTATATAAAATAATCTTTCATGCTATGTACATTGATAACGAAAATTCCATTGAATTGATTCAGTGTTAGTGGCTCTCGTTGAACTTTTTAACAAAGCTTTAAACTTTGGCTGAAAGACATAATGTATGCACGAGCTATATGTATTAATAAGATGGACGCAAAGGTTAAGTAGGTAAGTTTTTAAAGTTTGGTTTTATGTTTTAAAGTTGTATAGAAAATATATTTAGGTAAATGATTATTAAAAAAAGAAAGTGTAATCTATATTTTAAATGAAAAATGTTGGAAAAAGTTATTTTCGTACATGAAATGTACTTTGAGCTATTTTCGACATTTTTTTTTAAATAATTTCTTTATTGTTGTTAAAAACTATAAAAATTTATACAAGTAAATTTGTTGTCAGTGTTAAAATGCCATGATACAAACATATGGAGAAATTAATCATTGATAGAACTCTAATAACATTTCTAAAGAAGATCTTGAAGCCATAGCTTCTTTTCAGACGCTTAGGAGGATTATTAGGTAATGAAAGAGAAGCCTGGTTAATAAAAACAAATGGGTGGTCGGAAAGTTTATCATGGAAAGATTGATATCTGGTTCTGGCCATTTCGGCAACATATGGAAAATTGAGGTCCTGATGGATGACTTGATTTGTGACAAAGTAAGGAGCATTAAGGATTTTACGAAGGATTTTGGACTTTTAAGAATTGGATTCGGGAAGCCGACAATTTTTAAAAACTGAGTTAAATTAAAATAACTGATTAAAATCAGTACGATTGAGGATTGATAAGTCATAGAAAATCTCCTGGCAGGCGGTATATAGCCACACCAATATTGCGTATTTGTATTCTATAATATGGAGTATGTTAGTAAATGTACGTATTCTATTCTGTTTGACAATTATCGTTTCTGAAAATCTTCAGATACGATAATTTATGGTATACATTTACGAAATCTTACTAAAAATTGAAAATATGATTATAATTATTGGTAAAATAACTGTTACCTTGGAACAGATACGTCTCAGCGTAGGTGGTACCAGCTCAAAGCACTCAGTTATTACTACTGACACAAACCGGGACACCTGTTAACGAACAACTCCCTTCTCATTGTCTGAAATTCTCACACGGTCCCTATTCTTGAAATACTGAATCTGTCGGTTGCCACTACAAGTCATTGTGCAAGATAAAAAGATAAAGTAATGTAAACATCACGTTCTCAGCCCAGTCAGTCACCTTGTAACCTTGAACCAGAGCAATTTTTTGTTGTCATCAAAACCATTGGCATAAGATTAATCATGTGGATTTGGTTAATAATTAAGCGTGGAAGTTGTTTTCTAAGCAAAGGAGACTGACGTGGCCCTCTCCAACTGAGGTAAACATAAAACTATATGGAAACCTGTAGGACCTCAGGAGAATCACTGAATTTCTCATTCTAATCTCTGACCTGGCTATCTTGGGGAAGAACGCCGAAGAAGTGTTTGGTACTTAGTCATGATAAAACAATTGCATTCCTTACTGCTGATAAATAAAGAGTGATATGTAGCGATCAGTAGTTACGAACCATAAATAACAACGGTTTTCTGAGGCACTCAAAAATTTAATTATGAATATCGACGAGTAATTGGAAACCAAACAAAATAAGGACTACAAGCAATAACCCCAAACTATTAACAAGAGGCCCGATTTTTTAGGATTTATGATACGAAATTTAAAGAAACATTTTATTTTGCTTGAAGGATAAAGAATGTGTATAAGCAATGAAATATTCATTTTTTGTTTAAATCGTTACTAAAGAATTATTTTAAAAAACAATAAACATGGAAAATAATTTAATATACTTACTTTAACGGCCATTTTGTTGTTAAAGGCTTCATGTGAAAATCTGAAAAAAATAAATTTAATAATTATTACTTTGAATTATTCAGAGAAATTCTTATTTAATTTAAAATATTTATCAAAATAGAAAATAGATATAACCAAAGATTTTAATCCTACATATGTACACTTTTTTTGTCTTTTATTAAACTTTTGTGTTTTCAGTAGTAATAAATTAGATATTCGTTTTTCGCATCTCGAGAAACCCTTAATTACGAATTTTCTCATAAACAGTAAAGCGTCTTTACCGACGTTTTACAACTTAATATATATATAAGGGAGTAAATTCATTTTGTGGTGAAAGATGAAATGGAAGTCTTAGATGGTGGGGGGGGGGGACCAGCGTTATTCAAGCACAAAAATTGTTATATTGTAATGGAAGAGTAAGAGCTTACAATCAGTCCATTTGAGTGATTTGCTTAAAGCTCCTACTCTCCTATTACAATATGAAAATTACCCTGCTAGAATAGGGTTTGGAAATAAATACCTGTTTTATTCTAATTATTATTATTAATCTGGAACTTAAATTATTAGTTCAAAGAATTTTTAATTTTGAGGTAAACTTATCTAAACAATTAATAAATTTTTTATAAGATATGTTACCTTTAAGGTATCCTAAGATGATAAACTTAACATTAGAAACTACTAAGAGAGGTAGTACAACAGTTGACGTATTATTGGCTATGCATATTGAAAATGTTTAAATTTCTTATTTTGGCTATCTCAAATCTACCATACCAACATTTACTAATAATAGGAATAATCAATAATGTAAACTATAATGAACAGTATAATTAAATAAAACATTATTTAAGATTTATAATTAAATAAAACAATATTTAATG
>NW_027116476.1:152821-166637 GCF_000696795.3 Halyomorpha halys | reverse complement strand
TAAATATCATTATTAATAAAATTTTAATACATTATTTCATTTTCAGAAGTTTCACTTCTGTCAGCCAATTCCGAGAGTGCCTCAATATTTTTTATTTATAATCTTCGCTTTCCAAGGTGGTAAGTAAACGTTTTTTATACGCGCACCGCACAGAATCTTTTATAGTCTTAGCATTCCTCTATTTTAAGCAATTAATATCCTAAAGTATTTGGTTTATTAACACATAAAATTAGAAAAAAAAATATTGTTTTTCACCGTTTGATATATTCAAATTCGCTCGTTGTCATAATCTTATTTTTATAAATTAAAAAAAAAGGTTGAAATTGTTTGATAGGGGCATGAGCAGATGACTGACACTCCTTACTTCATTACTATGAGAACAAGGGGCCTGCAGCAAATTATTTTTTGATGTTGACAGGTAAACTTTGTCGGAGTCTCTCGGTTGTCTGGTGAGGTGATTAATGACCTTCCGTCAGTTATCAGCTGCCTGGGAGTCAACTTATTACAGCCAGCAAAAATATCTCACTCGGGCAGCTAAATCGATTGGCAATTCGACTTAATTTATGAGACAGCTTATTGTAGCTCGTTGCAATATTGCATTTATACAACATGACCCAATGCGTTACCCCTCAATATCGACTATCTAATCTTGGATTGTGAACAATTGTAAACAACTGAGCTTGTCAATCCGATGAATAGATTAAATGATTGACAAGGCTACCACGAATAGGCTCATAGTTGATTTTAAATAAGTGAATTATTGACACTTTTATTCATGTGTTTGTAAACATTTCCAATTGCCGTTTTTACTGCAACATCAGTCGCAAACCAGTAAATGTGTAGTTTGTACAGAAATAAAAATTTAGTTTTCATTGAATAATATAAAGACTGTTTATTTGAAATTATCTATTTAAATCTAGTAAGATTGTAAGCCTGTTGTGGGATGATAAAATGCATCAAGACTTATAAAGAATCCTCATCGTCAAAAATTAATCGCTTCGCATGGCACGTTACATAGTGGTTCAGAAACCTCGAATTCGTGGACAAAAGTCATAATATGATACGCAGCCTTCAAAACTTATTTATTTTAATATTTTTTCTTTAATTTAAGGGAAAATTATTTCACCATTTTTAATTTATAAACAAAATACTCTGGAATAAAACTTTCCTTTGCATATTATGGTAAAGGCACATAATAAAAAAAAATTGATGAACTTGATAATACTAATGTTATTTATCAATTAAATTGTAAAAATTATATCAATCCTAAGACTATATATATCGAACAAACCAAACAAAATAAATAAATAGGCATTGCCAGAGTAATTGTAAATTTAATAATAAAACATATAATTTATCAACAGATTTATCTATTCATAGCATCAATTTAAAACATAATTTTGACTTCAAAAAACCTAAAATAATTAAAATAGTAGTTCATAATTACAAACGTAAAATAATACTGGTAAAATCAAATTATATTACCAAAAATGTAAATATTGCATGTAATTTACAAACAAATATAAATGGTATAAACATACATTATGCAAATATTATTGGAAAACTAAAATTCTGGGGTAATATTTATTAAATTGTTAACCTGAATTATTCAAATTCTACAGTATACAATTTTTATCAATAATTAATATTGCTAGAAAAAAATATTTGTTAGGGAATTTTGATTACAAGGCCGTGAAATGACCGTTACAAGTCCATATTATCATGGTTTGAAAGCTGAAATGTAGAACATTCTGTTTATAAATTAAAATTAGTTAAATGATTTTACCTTTAAATTTAACCAATTTAGGTTTGTAGGACCAAAACACTTAAAATGGTTATCATCGCCCGCTATTTATTGTTTCAAACTTGGACGAAAGTTGATATAGTTTTAATATTCTATTTTAATTTCTATATTCAATTTCTCTGAGTTTATAAACACGTAACTGACTGAATTACATATTCATTGTCAAACGACAACATATTGATTAAAAGAAGTGCCTAATATATCTTAAGAACAAAAACTATTGTAGAACGATTCTTGGTTAAAATATTATTAGATATGACTAAATTAAATAAATATCATATTGGATGAATATAGTTGACCGTGTGAAGTAGATTGGAGGAAAATAGTTCGAGCGTCGGTCAATAAAGCTATCCAAATAGTTAAAGAAAACTATTCATTGTTAACCAACATTTCAGTCCACTTTGCAGGGTTTCGTCAGGGCTGCCTGATAGTACAAGTTGTATTATTATCATATATAATAATATAACATATAACATATAAGTTGTGCTTTGTACTAGTATCAGACGAAACCCTCAAAGTGGGCAATGTTGGTTAACAATGAATAGTTTTCTTTTACTATTTTGATACCTTTATTGACCGCCACCCGAACTATCTTCCTCCAATATAAATAAATATCTTTTTTTTAAAATTTTTTATTTATTTATTGATATTTACAACTGTATAAAAAATACAACAAGTAAATTTGCTCATAATGACATAATGATATGATACAGGATGTAGAGAAACTACCCAGTAGTGGAACTCTAAAAACAGTTTACAATATAAGGTCACGAGGCCATCTTATTTTCAGGCGCCTCGGAGGATTGCCAGGAATGGAAGAGGAAGCAAGGTTAGAAACTAGTGGGTTTGGGTGGTTAGGGAGTTTATTATGGAAGGAATAATATCGGGTTCGGGCTAGATCGGTTACATGAGGAACATTTAGGTCTTTATGGATGGTTTTATTAGTAACAAAATAAGGAGCATTGAGGATTTTACGAAGAATTTTGGATTGTAAAGATTGGATACGAGAGGAATTCGAAGGTTTAGTGGAGCCCCTCATCAATTTATTTATTGCATAAAAATGTAAAGAACCAGATGATATAGCCCATGAGTGTCCATAAATTACAAATGATTCGCTAATGAATGATATTATATCTTTGGTGGTGATAGTCCAAGTACCTTTCAACACAAAATTGATATATCTTTTCGTTACCCCAAAATGCGATTTAGAAATGTCAGACCGAGTTATAAAGATTTCACATTTCTAGCATGAGAATGAGAATGAGAATGCTAAGGGAGATGTTTTAAAAGTTATTTTCAATAAAAGAAACCAAAATCCTGTCTCAGAGAAGATGAGATATGCAATTGCCCCGAATTCTACACTTATAAGAAATCACTGTTTTATTTGTATATTAACCATATTATTGTCTCGTCACCAATAATAATTTGAATATGTTAATATTTTATTTACCACATTTGACGATTCACGCTGAAGACCTTAATACCACAATGTGCCATAGGTGGATTTTATAAGCGCTTACTGAAAAATGTCAGCTTTCTTGATTTTCTTCATCAATATTTTTTATTTTCACACGCATTACTATTTCTATTCAGTTTATGTATACCTACCATTTTTAAAAGGAACAATACGATTCCTATTCGTATTAAAAAAAAATCTTTTGATGCCTTTGAAATAAAAGAATTCTCGGAATGGCTAGGGCTAGTTGAGGTGAAGAAAGGCTGTTGCTAAAGGTCAGTGTTAAGGGATCGATACAGATTTTAGTTCCAAGGAAAGATGAGCTAACGACTTCTAATTTCACATAAAGATTTCGTGAGCACTAAATGGATTAATCCGGGCTAGCAGAGATTAGCAAGTTTCCACTTCGGTATTAAGCGTTTAAGTGAAGAAATAATTGATGCGGTGATAAAGAAGTTTGTTTAAATGTATACTTAGCTACAAAGGTCTTAATAAAAAGATAATGTGCCACACGCATTGACACATACAACACCACACTTAGTAAGGCGTTGTATGTGTAAATGTCTAAATAGCAGAGTAAAATTGTAAGTTAACTTAGGAGTAATAGTAAACTAATTTTTTACTATGATTTATAAGACGACAGTAAGATGTTCATTAATCCCTGAGGATGCTTTGGCCTAATATGGTACATTTTTCAAAATGGCCGTCGTGTATTTTTAGGTTTATGGTCGATAATCCCGAATGTATTACAAGTGGTTTATATACGTAACTTTTTAAAATTGAAAGGAATAAATTATGAAAATTTCGGTATGTGACTTGATACGGAGGTATATGTCATCATAAATTTTGAAAGGAAAAGTAATATTCGGCTTTTATAATTTTGTTTCAGTACATTCCCATCAAAATTAGGTTTTTTTAACTAAGGCAGTATTTTTTCAACAGCTTATGTGCATTTTCTGTCACAAAATAGTTCAGATTTTTATTTGGACTTAATAGAATTTGTGTTTAAGGACCAATATTTTTTTTTAATTTCAAGGGGTAACATTGTGTGCATTTATTTAGGCAGATATCATAAAAACTACCATTATTAGGGAGAAAATAACTACTTTTGTTTTAACAAGTTCTAACTAAGTTCTGATAGAATTCCTTACGCTCTATATTTTTCCAGCTAATTATGAAATCTACAATTTCTAGGTATTTATACTCATCATTTGAATTCTTATTTAATTTGTATAATGAAAATGGCTGTCAAATAAAATTAAAGTTTCATTGTTCTGATAGAAACCTTCTCACCCTCCTGTATGTTTAAATAAATATATAAGTCAAAAGCAAAAATTAGGACGTATTGAATTATTAATCAAAATGTTTTTTTTTTTAAATTTTGTAATAATACATTTATATTTTTAGACTATGGTAACATAGATCATAAAACACATTTACACTATATTTAAAAATAGTTAAACTATGTGATAATAAAATAAGAAATAGAAAAGAAACAAAATAAATACAAAAGATAATTAAATTTAAGTAAAACAATATCTTTAACACAATCATTCCTATTTAAGATATTAATGAAAGGTTTTTCTTGTTTTTTTTTTTTAAATAATATGCTTTTTCAGTCAAAATGGAATTCGTGGAAGTAGGGTTTCTTTTTTAATTTTCAGTTTATTTTCTAAAGGTAGATGTTTTTCTTCCGACCCCAGCTGGCGGTCGACTGATAAGGCCACCCCCTCGCGATGTCAATATTACACGGGATCTTGTAGGCTTAGTATCCCACTACAGACACTGCGACTTACACGTTTTTCTTCCTACAGATTATGTGTTTGATAAACATGTATTATTTTATATATTTGGTTATTCGTTTATGTTAGTTTTTTCATAATGTATGTATCAATTGAATTTAAAAATAAATTAAAATAAATATTAACCTGAGGTTATGTTAGATCTGGATGTATCGTATTTTTGATTCCTGGCGGCGTAGGCTCTAAATCCATCCTAACTTCAACAAATCCAAAAACTAAATCAAATTTCCACAACAATTTTTTTTTTACACCCATTTAATTAAATAATAAATTAGATTGAGAGATATTTAAAAAGATTTTTATTTTCATAAAACTATTAAAAAGAAATTTTACTATTGAATTCATAATGTATACAATCAGATTAGTTTTGTATAAAAAATCTGTTATATTTGCGTATAATTACACTAATTCTAATTAGTATTAATTAATAAAAGCTCCCCCATTCATTTTTTATTTAATTTCGAAACGTTTAACAGCTTTTATCGCTTACGAGAGCTGAATTCAACCTTCTAATTGGGTCCAATTATGAACCATTAGGTATCGACCCACGTTAGAACCATACTGTGAAAAAATTTGTAGCTGTGCTTCGAACATTCTGTTTTTCATTTTCCTCAGCGTTTCTACACGTATTTATGAATGCTGAATAGGAATTTCATGTTTGTAAAAATAGAAAAAAAATGTTTTCAGTTATTTGCTTGGAAATAATTCTCTGCTATTAAAGATAATGAATGGTTCAGCAGAAAATACAGGAAAGATTTCCTGATATTTCTTTTTCTTATATTTTCGGCCAACCTCAAAAATGACCAATTTTAGGTTCTCTGTGAAAAACGGGAAAAAAAAACTCTCTTCAGACTGCTCGGTTTGACCTAGCCCCACCCGATATCTGTAAAATATTTAATTTCAAGCTTATGAGATTGATACTGAGCTACTATTAGACAGAAAATATTTTTTATATCTTTACTTTTTCTTTCTTCAAAAACTTGAAATTTAAATGTAGCATCCCAAAAAATATATAAGATCCTTGAAAAAAACATAGTTATTCCTGAAAACGCTCCATTTGAATCTTTGATGTCTGTAATATTCTCTTCTACTATTTTTGGTGTTATGATTTCCGAGAGTTAGTGACATACACATCGACTAATATACTCGCTATACGGGCCTGTCTTAAAGATAAGGCTTGATGGGGTGGATTTTACCCCGTTTTCTAATTCTAGCCACTTTTTCAATTTCGCCCAATTTAAATCATTTTTTTAACTTCTTCTTCTTAAATGTGTTTTGTCAATTTTTTTTGTCTGGTACAAAAAATTCTGTTACTTATCTTGAAGGTGTTTCATTGTATTCATATTTTTTTTTTGTCATGGGCGATGGATATATCAGGTATATAAAAAAAGTTTACAAACTACCTGATCAAACTATGCTTCTATTGTAGTTTGAAAAAATGTAGATTGCTAAAGCCAGTCCTGTTCAGTTTGTGCAAAATCCGATTTGGTTAATGAGCTTACAGTTGAAGCTAGAGTAAGGTTGCGGGATGCGTATTTCACCGATTGTATTGCTTTTTGTGAGAGTTCGGTTTAGCAATAGTTTTCTTTCTGAGGTAGTGGACCTTGAACAAAATCACTGATACCAAAGTTAATAATAATTAAAAAATATATATAAACTATGAAAGAATTTCGTAATTAACTAAAGGAAAAGTATTTTTTAAAGTGAAGAACAAGTATGCGGAAAAAGAAGTAGTAATATAGTAAAACAGTAGTTATATAGTAAGTAATATAGAGCAATATAAGGTATGTCGGGGTATGTGAGGTATTGTGGCAATGGCACTACAGTTTCTTGCTAAATAGTTGTCATTTTACAGTACTGTGGAGTAATAAAAAAACTTATTTTTTTCTTTCAAGTCATTTTTGGCATATAGGGTGTATAGTGAGGAAATTGCCAAGTACCTTCCTTTTAATTGGCTTAACACAGAAAAGTCAGACACCTACTGATTTTTTTTACAGGATGGAGATTATTTTTTCTCCTTATTTTATTAGCATACTGTGCTGGCTGATTCTTAAGCAATTGAGCGTAATTTATCCAAGTTTAAGCTGAATCCAATTCTTTGTTTATTAGAGTTTCCTTATCACTATGGATAAATAGTCACAAAATCTGCACCTAAACTTTAAGATTTTCGTCTTAGAGTAGTAAGAGTAGTTGTGAACGAAGCTGTCAGGATTGTGTTCCCTACTGTAAATTAGAAAATTTTATCTTAAATAATAGAAAAACTTTCCATCAGACTTCCATAGCTCTTGGTGAAAAAAAAATCAGTTTCATTATTCATTTTACGTTTTTTAAGTTAAATCTTCTTTTTAGTCCTTGAATTTAAAAGAAAAAACGTATATCTGGGTAAAATTTTGGAAAATTCAAAATATTAAAGCTGGTCTGATATTTACGATCAGGTTATTCGTTCAAAGAGCTGTTCAATTTAAAATCAATAAAAATGAAAGTTTTTTACCCTCATATCCCAGTTTTGGGGAAGGCAGGAGTAAGTACACACCTGCACCTAAATGAGGACTTTCACTTTTTTAAATTTTAAAATGAACGAACTAAATATTTCAAATGTTTTTCTGTGGAAAGAAATAGTATAGTATATTTATTGACAGAGTTTTCAATGTTCATCTTCGAAATTAGATTATCAATAGCCTACCAAACTAGAAGGAAGCGGTTTAACGAAAAACCGGATAATAGAAGAGTCTTTATCCACCATCAAATTGGTGAGAGCATGAGCAATATGGTTTTTTTCCGACTGTTTGATAAATGTTTTCGTTTCCTCTTTGTTATTATACCAATCTTTAGTTTTTAATTTTATTTAACCTATATATGGAAGAAGTGAGTAACTCAGTGATAAGGCGCTGAAATAGTAACTCCAAGATTCCAGTTTCGAATCCGGCTGTGGCAAATAATTATTTTCTGTTTCACTGCAGCCGTGAGTCAGCACTGTGGGTTCTGGTGTCCACCGGAGTCCATCCAGTCTTACAAAATGAGTAACCTTAATTGGGGGCCGAGCTTGAATCTGACTAAATCACCTCCTTGCAAAACCGTTGGTTTATTAACAGTATTTGCTTACAAAATACTTCACCCCTGAACCTTCATGGGTTGTTGTGTTCCAGTTTTAATTTAGCATACGGCAATGGAGTAACGGGAAGCATTGTCGCGAATAATTAAGAAGTGTCTGTTTTAAATTGGCAAGAATTATATTCAAAGCTGAGTGGAAAAAAAAAAGGTTTGTTGAGTGCACAGTATTAGTTTTAACAATTCGTTGAACAATCGAGAATTTATTAATTACTAATACTACCTATTTGAAGTTTTGAGTAACTTTTTACTATTATTAATTATTACTATTTAATGTTACTATTATTTATTATTACTATTATTATTAAATAAATATAACTACTAACTACTACTAATTTACTATTACTCCTATTTGAACTATTTTAGTCTGAAATGGAACGGGATATAAATATAATGAAAGAAAAGTTTCAAGGTCATATCAGCGATACTTCTGGTTGAATGGACTCCTACTCTACTCTCGTCTGTATTTTATTTAGGTTTACTTCTTTTGTCTAATGTGGGTGTATGATGACTTATCAAGTTGACGGAACAATGGAATGTATTCTCTTTTAGAGAATATGGTCCAGATTAAACTTCAAACGTCTCTGCTATTTTAATCAAAACTTCAAAACAGAAGCCCGTATTTTTGTTTTTGTTCATTGGGGTTGATGGTTCGAAAAGTTGATTCCGTCTTCTCGAATAATTTTAATTCTTCATTTAAATTTGAGGAAGTATGCTATATGATAAGATTTATGTCCAATGAGGTATTTTTTGAATTACTTTATCAAATTAATTTCTCAAACTGTTAAACTCACTGATTGGTTTATTTTATATTAGTTGGGTTTTTTTGGTTTTTTTTTTTTTTTTATGAAAAGTAACTAATGTAAACTTGAAGGTTACGGTAAAAGGTAGAGGATGTAGCCAAAACTCTGTTTTTCTAACCTTTACCCGACCCATTGGAAGGTCAGATACCCACTTTGTAAAGGCTGAATGGACTTGATAAATTATTAAGATCAATTACCTGAAGCAGCACCACTACTGCTTATAGCTTTTGTCTTTAGGTCTCACTATCGAAAAGTAATTGCATAGAAACTACAGGAAAGTTCGTATTTCACAGTTTGAGAATATTTAATTTTTTTTTATAATTTTATTTAGGTTAGTTCGACTGTATATAATGTTCACAATTTGTTTAACAACAATTACTGTTGTTTGAATCCTTCTTTATACATATTTATCACTTATTATTATTATTACGAAGTTGTTATTTATTTATAAACGACAAATTAACTAACAATTCTACAATATGTTTGAGGAGATATGAAGTAACATTCTGTCTCTTAGAAAAAATAGGATAGCGTTATATCTATAGCCAGATTTAAAAAAAAATAAATTATTTATTATTATCATTTAAGAAGTTTACGAAATATATTTTGAGCTCAAGTTGTTTGTAAACACTCTCGGGATATTCTTGAGTATCTAAACACATCTAACTTAAAATTCTCTTGTGGATTTCGTTTAAAACATCGCCCAATGTAACAGTCAGATTTAATATGAGTATTTTGAGGTCAAATTGTTTCAAAAGAATCACGAGATTTTGTGATTTTGAGATCAGTGAATTATCTGAGACATCAAACGTTATCGTTAACGTATTAAAAAAATTGATACGTTTGCTTAAAAATAGTTACAAACCAACTAATGAGAAGGTTATATGACATCCTTAAACACAATACCTTCCTTTTGGCTTCGCCGTAGTCGGGTAAAAAAAAAATATAACAAATAAATTGGAAAGATAATAAATAAAAAGTAAAATAATATAACAATAATACAGACTAAATAATACTAAAAATTTAAACTCAACGTAAGGAGAATAATTTCCGAATCAAACCTAGTCGCGTCACTGGAATCGAAAGCCAGTGTCACAGTTGTGTGAGAGTGCTAGGATATTCTTCGCAAACGCTTAGGACTTGCGTGGAGAAGGTGACCATTGTCAGAACTCCAGTAGCGTATTCACAAAAGGTCTAAGGACACAGCCGTTTCGACCTTCGCAGAGGATTAGAGGGATGGTTCAGACATGAAATGGGTTATGCTAAGGGATTAGATTGGTGAATAAGGTTCTATGGCTTGAAAATCTGGATAGAGGGCATATGGGATGTCGAGGTCATGGTGTAACGTTGTGTTTGTTAGATAGTATGGTAGATTGACTGATGAATATTGTTCACGTTCAAAACTTCAGACTGAAAGAATTAGATACGTTTGACGTTCGAAACTTTTCCTGCCTCCCTAGTTCAAGTCCGTAGGTTCAGGTTGGTTTCAGTATTATAGTCTTATTGATAAATAGTTTTTTTTTCTAGTTGTACGATGAGAGTTTCTTTCCGTTACTCTCTATGACTGTCCATATCGTCGGTTAAATTCTTGTCTTTCATGTTTATGATATGTTAGTCTCTTGTCGATGGTATCTAATTACCACTCCAGCCCTTAACAATGTATATTAATGTTGTTTATATTGTTATTAATGATCATAGAACTAGTAATTATGTAGTATTTACATTTCAAAGTTTCAGTTAGCTAAATCATCTTATTACTAACTTTGGATGATATTCAAACCCATTCCTTTGAAGGCTACGTCATAACGGATTACGGTTAAATTATTTTCTTAAAACTGTACCTTCTATTCTGTGAACTGAATTGTGGACGGGTTTCCAAGCAAACCCATGAGTAAGAGTTACGGAAGAAATGCAAAGAGCCACTTTCTCTTCCTAAGTAGTATCACTCTACGAGAGTTCGCAGTACTTAACGATTTACGATCGGCTAGTACAAAAGTTAAATTAGGATCGTATGAAATATTCTCTCGTACGACTGGTTTAGACGAACCGGTCTGGTCTTGTGATGTAGGTCAGTTATGAAGGTCACATTTTAAAACGTGTATTCTTGAGTTTTTGCATTCCAGTTTAATAGGGCTGCTGATAGGAGTATTGCCTATTAATTTAATGTTATATAATAAATGCTGTTTTTTTCTGTTATTAAATACGTTTAATAATAAATTATCTAATATATACCTTTTTTATGATAATTTAAAGTTGGAATGAGCTTAAAATATCTTTACTAGCGATTCTTTTGTTAGTTAACCATCGATACATTAAAATGGCTTTAGACAGCTAAATTTCCTAAGTGGTCAAATGCGCAAAGAAAGGTTGTAAATTTTAAAAACTTGTTCGAATCATATCTGCACTGGGAAATAATCTTAGACTTTTCTTAAATTAACATCAGTTATATCATAACAGTAAATGTTACTAGATTTATTTTATACAAAATTAAAATTGTTTGTTTTTTAAAAACAAAAGGTTAACTTGAAAAAAAAAACTCATCATAAATTATTAAGTTTAAAATAATTGTTTCAACATGTTTTTAGTGTATAGGTAACCTGGAAAACAGGCGATGTTAAGAAATAAATGAACTCAAAACAGTTAAGACTTAAAAAATAATTAAAGTGATTGACTGATGACTTTCTGATTAAAAAAAAAACTACTTTTTTCAAGAGTCTTCAAATTATTAATATTGATGTTTCTTGTTATTACGTGTTTTACATCTCTTTGTCTTACGTGGTCTTTAAATTCTATACGAAAACTAATATATTTTACTGAAAAAACCAAACAAAAAATTTATTTAATATACATACCTAATTTCCTGCTTTACCATCACTAATGTTTAGTAACATTTCGTAAGAAAGTAAGTTATAGTGAGAAAAAATAATTATTTTCTCTATGAAATTAGTGCAGTTATTACTTTTGTTTCTTTCGTACCCTTCATTAAAATAAATTAGTATATTGTACATATATAATAGAAATGTATTAACAACTGTACTTTTACCGCAATCAAACATTATAAACAACAATATATTACTATTAAGTAAGTAGAGCTGTGTTTGAAAAAAAATATCTATAACTATTAATCAGAGTGGAACCGTCACTCCCACCCTCCGATATAGCATTTCCAGTCAAACTTCACTTATATGGAGTGTTGGTCAATGAACGACGACGACGTTACAATCTCTCAAGGAAATAGTACTAAAAAAAAAAATTAAGAGAGCATCTTCTTCTAGAAATTGAAATATTAGGGGTAACCTTATTCCAACGAATATTTGCAACTTCCCAGTCGACTTATGTATTTTTTTTCATTCTGCTTTCTTTTTTCTATTTTTGTTGGTTTTGAATAAAAATTAAAATTATTGTTGGCAAAAATCACATTTAGAAGTTTATTTTTAAAGATTTGATAAAATAAAGATATTTCATAATTTATTCAGGAAACGTTTAGGAAAAATTTAGGTTTTGATCTCTCTCTCTCCCAGTAAATTGCAGCAACTTTCCTGACTCCTAGTTTTTTTTTTTTTTTTTTTTATTGTTATTAATTATATTTACATTTATCAATTTTTATTAAGTAGGTTTTTTAACTAATGAAAATTAAGCGAGAATTTTTAATAAAATCGCCAGTGACGGTGCTGTTCAGAATTTAATTGGTTTCGATTATTATAGATATTGATAATAAATAAATATGTATAAAATTAATATATCTATATATAAGGTACAAATCTACTAAATTTTAATGCAAGTATTATTTAGCAATAAATTAACTAAGTAAAATGACGTACTATATAAAAGATGACACTTATAAAATGCTGTACTCACCAGCAGAAGTCTTGGGTAGAAGCTAAATCCCCAATAACTGGTCCTTATCTGAGCCACGGGCTTCCCCTACCCAAACTCTTCGGCAGTTCTTGATTAGCATCTTTCACCTATTTATATACAAGTTTTTCCAAAACGTAATAAGAAGAAACCGAACCGTAATGGCTAGTTGCGTCGTGTTTACTGGAAGTTTCCTAATCATATTTTGAGCATTGTCTTTTTTAAATTATTTTTGTTAGTAGTTTGATCGACAGTTTTCGATTTAAAGATAGTGTTCCACAACGCCTTAAACGTTTTATTAAGCTTGATGAACGTGCCCAGAGACTGTGCTTATGCATACCCTTGAATTCCATTGACTTAACCGAGGTCATCCAGTTCAGAACTATAACCAAGATAATTGGCTCATACCTGATCTCCGAATACGAGTAGAATGTTTTTTTTCTTCTTTTTTTTTACAATTACCTAGGGCTGACTTTCTACTTCTATTGGTTCAAATAGATCTGTGATGGGCCATTTTTTTATTTCAATTTATGTAATATTAGTTTTAGGAGAGTTTACTACAGAGGTGATGTGAGGATTTCCGATTTATAGCAAGTTTCTGTATTTTCTTTTCATAGGATAATTCGTCAACTTAATGTCAAACAAAAATATCTACATAAATACACTTTTTTTAGGCAATGAAACTAAAGAATTGGAAACATTAAGTTTTATTTAATGTCAGTCAATGCTAATTTAATTTTTTTTTTATTATTATTTATTTATTGTAATTTACAACTGTACAAAATAATACAACAGGTAAATATGTAGTATGGTTCATATACACTTGAAAGCCCCAGAGCTCAATTCCATATGTCCAAATTGGTCTGATTATTGAAGTGTATACTAATTTTTTGTAATGAATGGGAAGTTTAGAGAGTTTGTCAAGTAAGTGTTGTAGCAATCGGAATCTACGAGCAGTTTCTTGTCGTTTCAGTCTTGTGTGTGGATT
>NW_027116476.1:106633-151101 GCF_000696795.3 Halyomorpha halys | reverse complement strand
GATGGAGTAACTATTGGATGTTGTGACTCGGGAAAGCGTCCTACCACGAGTCTAATTTAATTTAAAGTTAAATTAAAATATTTAAAAAAATTAATATATATTTTAGTTGCAAAGAAAATCATTATTTTATGATGAAGTGGTATGCTATTAATAATAAAATGTATTTATTTAGTGTTGTTTGACGCAAAGATGATGAATTAGATAATTGCTTTTGGAATTTACATTAGAATATGAATGACTTTCTAGCAACGGATATAATATAAAATAATTCAAAATCTTCTAAACTTTAGGTCCTTTCTACAGATAGTCATCTAATCCCTGCATGCCACCTCATAATAATAGCATAATAAATTGATAAACGCGATACCTTTGGAGAAGAACTCTAATGATTAAATATAAATATTCATATCTAGCATACCAAAGCACCCTCTTGCTTTGATTATGGAATCTAGTGATCGAATTAAATATATTTGCATACATTTTCAGTCGGTTCCCACAAGGAACCGATAGAGATACATAATATAAATACATGGCTATATGCATAAAGATATATAAATATATAATATTAATACATAAATATATGAATAAATTCAATATAAATGTGTTCAGTCAGTTAGGCTATGTCCATGTGTTTGTCATGTAGGAATAAGTCGAGTTCGTCAAGGTGATTTGGTTGACCATTAGCTACAGCTAGGAGCTTTGTGCTCATCGTGGGAATTATGTGGGATTTCGGATGTGATTCTAGTGAGAAGGCTGATAAGGAATTTGATGGTCTTTTAAAGATCGGTTAGGAAGAATGAAAGGATTAAAGTTATATCGATTGGATTTTTGTAATGAGGGTACGGCTCAGGGGCTTGTGATGGACATTTTATGTGACTAGGAGTGCTGGGTGGGGGTCAGGCTCGTCGTGATACATTGGAAGCTGGGGTTGGCTGGGAGGAGCTGTGTTGGTTTTTAATGGTAAATGGGACGGGAGTTTAATGGAACAGATGGGCTCGGTGGAACTGGGGGTGGATGTTGTGGTGATGATTTTAACCGATGATTGGCAAGAATTTGTGTTCTTGGAGGAGAGGTCAGGAGCTTGGGCTGAGGAGCCCGAAGTCGGGGATGGCGTTTCTTAATCGGAGTATGTCCGGGTTGAGTCTTCAGTTCGATCCAATGTTTTTGAAGTAGAAGGGAGTGGTGTAATGAAATGATCTGGTTTCTCCAAGTTTGGGAAAATGTTCAAATTTTGGGTTTCAGACGGCAGAGTGCAAGTTTGATCAAGTCCTTTTGATGCAATGAAATGAGGCCTCAGCGTGTTGAGATTTTTGGAGCCTCTGTAGCTCGCTAGGTGGTCTTTTCGTGTTTTCGTTTTTTCATCTCGTGTTTTCTGGCAGGTGTCAGTTGCATGAGGTCCAGCACATTTAACGAACCTGGCCTGGTGATGGCAAGAGATTTTAGTATGCCCAAAATATTGACACCTGTTGCACTGGAAAATGATTGGTTTTTTGTTTGGGCTCCTTAAATTTGACGGTTGAACAAACCAACCTTGTAACCTGAAATATTTTGGGCTGATCATAAGTCAATAAAGAATAATGGAAGTGCGATTATAGATATCTGTCAGTGGGGCGTAGAACGCCCAAAACATTCCTCACATTGTGGTCAATTTCTTCCTAGGCTGATTTTTTATAGAAACTGATTTTTGCAGTGTTCCTTATTGGTAGTGTTTATCTTAACGTCTTTGACACGTAAAACACATGAAATTTGGCTGTCCAATCAAATCAGCAATTTCTTGACCAAACACTATGACATTTTCTATTCTAGAGACGAGGATAGGGGGTGGCTGTGGCTGTGGACTGAGAATCCTTGAGGTTCTGGATTGTTATTTGGTTGATTGTTGACAGCAGTAGAATTATTTTTGGTTGAGGTGGTAGGTGTGGTTAGCTCTAGTTTATTGTTTTTTATATCTCTAGGAAAGTGTTTCCATGGCGTTTTTGAAGAGTACACCTCTTTAAATATTTTGATTCCGTTGCGCTTTGTTCAGAAATCGGGGTCTCTTCCTCAGAGTCTTCACACGACATATTATTCTCCGAATCCATATTATGAATTGGAATACAAATATACATATATTAATCATTTAAAAAAATATTAATTGATTTAAGTTTTGAATATTAAATCAATTGTGCAATTTTTTTTTTTTTTTAATCTCTTAGTGAACTAGCACTTATGATGCACTAGGATGATGAGAAGAAAACAGCTTTTCTTTAGGAGCATTGACTTGTCAAACCATTCTTAGAAATTATAGCCGGACTTAATCCTTTTAAAAGCTTTATTGATTTGGCAAAGGACTGTCTCCACCTTTAATTTCCGAGTGTAATTCAAGGAGGGGATTTTCCAATACAGTGCAGAATGATGGGAGGAATTCATTCTTTATTAATTATACTTTGTAATCTATTCTGTAACTATCATAACAAAGCTCACGCTCTGGTTTAGAAGAAATCTATAATTTTATTTAAAATTCTTATACGCATTTAATTATATCTAGCATATAGTAGTTGATTACCTTTTTAAACTTTCTCGACAATTTACTAAAATATATTACTTATAAATAAACTCTATAATATTAATTTGTCATCCGAAATTTATACTTAAGAGAAAATGAAATCCCCAAGTTTATTTCATTGCATAAAATGGTACATTATAATCTGGATTAAATAAAATAAATCCTGTGTAAGTGAAGATTGTTTAAATGTATATATTTTACTTTTATTCTGATTTAGCTAGTCATGAAATTAATGATATGTTGCTTGCAAGTAGATAGAATTTAATAATTTAGAATATGAACGTTATATTTTTTCTGATGGTTTAAATCCCCCAAAAGCTTTTTATTAATAATGAAAAGGAAAGGAAACCGCGTAATTAAAAGTCATAAGAGAGGAAAAGTTCTTAAATTTTTAAGTCCTCATTAAATACTTGAGACATGCTTAAACATTTTTTTTACCAATTACTAACAGACCTGGCAATGCTTCGCTATTGCTAAATTTGAGGATGAGCATATATTGAATGAACACATATCATGAACATTAGTTACATATCAATTATTGTATTTATTTAAAATCAAATATTTACATACGCATTATTATTATGATTTGATAACATAAATTGAACCAACATATTATATAAGGAATATGTTTTTCTTTGAAGTGAGAGGGGCTCATCCACAGGTTCAATATGTCGTATCTTTGCTTTTGAGAGTTAGATTTCAATGATTTTTTTTTATTTGTTGAGAATTTAATCAACAACTCAAAAACGTCTACAGTCAAAAACGAAAAAATTGAGCTACACGCCAAAATCATCTAATTTTGTCCAGAACTTTTTTTCTACCTGACAAATTGGGGATTTCAGTAGCTTTAAGCCTTCCCATAGTGACGCGGAACATTAAAGAAAAAGTCAGTATGTAAATCGGTCCTGTAATTGAAAAGTTTACTGGACAAACATGCCTATGAATTTATTTTGAAAACTCAAAAAAACTGCAACATCTTAAACATGACTCAATCAATATACGCGAAACTTGGGGGTCCTTTATGGCTCAATAAACTGCACCAAATGCCATTAATTGGATTTAATTAAAAAAATATCGTATCAATTAATTTCACTTACAGTTATCGAATAAAAATATATACATATTTTTTTCTGTCCCTTTTATGTATCAATTTTATTTTATTTATATATATTTCTTAATATTAACTATTCCTATTAAATCCGTTTATATATTCTAGTTTTAATATGATGATATTATCAGTCAGTTTGCATTATCATAAATCATCTTCGCTGTAGATTGCCTTATTTTATATTAAAAATTCCCTTTTATATATAAAGATTATAATCTGAAATTTTTTTTCTTCAGTCACATATATATTCTTATTTATATTTTATTACAACCCTCTTTAAATAGAAATGACTTGGATCATATCTATGGTAGATAAGCATTGACTTTTAAATTATTACACGGTTTAAATATTTAATACAGTTGCTCTAAAAGTTTAAACATTTGTGTTCTATAAAATTACAGTTATTTGAGAAATGTTTAGCTTGTGTCGCCCTCTTCCTTCAATTGGTTTAAATTTAATATGTTGTTATTTCTAAACTATCTTTATACATTGATTTTTTTGTATTGACATTGGATTGCATATTTGTAAAGACATTTTTCATGAAATGAATTAATAATTATCTACTTGTGGTAGATACAGCTTTGTGGCTCTATTATTCTGGGTTTGTTGGTGTGTATGTTTCAGGATAGACTCTTTAATGAAAAGATAGCATTTTGACTTATTTCGAAGCTTTACCATAGTAACCTCTCGTTTTCAGTAGTGCTGGTTCGATTCCGGTCCATGTTGGTCGACTTTTCTTTTGTGGTAGTTCCACGGAATAATACTTGACCTCCGTACTCTGGTTAGAATAGGTTCGTAACTTGTGTGAAAACGTTTCCCATAAAGGTTTTTTTTTTTATGAAAACTTTTTCTATGTTGAACATGAGAGAGGTGTGGGACATCTACGCATGATGCATTACTGTATTACGAACGACAAAAAAAAATTACATTTGTCTGTTAGAAATTATGAAAATCCAAGGCAAACATCGATGTATTCACAAGATATGCTAATATAACTGCTTTTTAAATGAGACGACTCTAATATTAATATGCATTCAAATATATTTTTTTTTTACTAACAATTTTAATACTGGGTTATTACTACTTGATTTATATAACGGAATAAATTAATTTCGTCCAAAAAAAGTTAATTTACATGTTTATCAACTAATTAAAAAAAATCCATTTATATCATGATGATCTAGTTTGTACCAAAACTGTTAGTAAAATAACTAAAGAAAAAATTTAAATTTCAAAATAGACTTTAAATTTCCCCCTAGCATTGGTTTATTCCTTACAGCCAAAAATTAATTAACTATATTCTATGAAATATTTGTAGGACAGTTTCCCAATCCTTTTGTTACTGTTATTATATATTAAGTTAAATATATCGGATTTACTAATATTCCATACCATAACCACATCTGTTATATAATTATGTGTAAAGTTTTCAAATAAATATTGATGTAACATATTTTAGCATAGTCTGTTACTTTTAATATACTATCATAAATAATATTTTGATTTCTATGTAGATCTTTGAAGAACTGGGTTATTACTACTTGATTTATATAACGGAATAAAATAATTTCGTCCAAAAAACAGTTAATTTACATGTTAATCAACTAATTTAAAAACATCCATTTATATAATGATGATCTAGTTTGTACCAAAATTGTTAGTAAAATAACTAAAGAAAAAATTAAAATTTCAAAATAGACTTTAAATTTCCCCCTGGCATTGGTTTATTCCTTACAGCCAAAAATTAATTAACTATATTCTATGAAATCTTTTTAGGACAGTTACCCAATCCTTTTGTTACTGTTATTATATATTAAGTTAAATATATCGGATTTACTAATATTCCATACCATAACCACATCTGTTATGTAATTATGTGTAAAGGTTTCAAATAATTATTGATGTAACATATTTTTGCATAGTCTGTTACTTTTAATATACTATCATAAATAATATTTTGATTTCTATGTAGATCTTTGAAGAATATTTCCTGTTGTTTTTTGTATGCCACCCATTCAAATATAATATGCTTAAGGGTCTCGTTGCCGTTATAACTCTCACATTGAAAAGTTTTAGTTATGGCTATTTCGTGCATGTAGTTATTGCAAATTCCATGATTCATTCTCACTTTAATATAAGTTTTATGATGTTTTTCCCAACGTTTGCTTATGAGAACCATGGTCTACGAATGATATGAGGAAATATATTTTTATACCACTGCCCGGTGGGGTACTCCCATTGTTTTTGCCCGTTTTCTTCCTAATATAATTTAATGATTTTATAATAATCGGGATAGGGCATTATAGCGACCTGTTGTAATCGCCAATTCAGTCATTTTATAAATTGCCTCGTTATCTGGAATCCCTTTGTGACTCTTAATTCATGTAAATATTATATTCTTATTTCCTTTTATTGGAAGATAATGTGTTTTCATTATCTCCATTTGGGTTTTACTGATATTTTTATTCAGTGATAATAATGCACTCCTACAACTTGTTAAGACTTACAATATTATATTCTGTGGATTGAAGAATGTATTTGAGGACTTCTAAGATAGCATGTAATTAGGCAGTATGAGTTAATCAGCCTGTAGAGAATTAATACTGAGGGGAATGATTGAACCCAGAAACATAAATAGCATAGCCCGAGTCACCGTTAATCCTTGAACCATCTGTATAAATACATATATACATATATATATATATATATATGTATTTATATATATACACACACACTACACACATATTATATACATTTGTCAACAAGCAAAGGGATTCATAGTAGAAGCTATCAGTGAATGTGGAAATGCATTTTTATTGACTTCTATTTGTATATTAAAATTTTCTATGTAATTTTAAATGTAATTTATATTTAGGAAGTCTTTTAGTTGAATATACATTACGTAATGGTTGGTGATATTTTTTAAAACCTTTATAAACTAATAACGAAATATACCTAGCTGGTTTTGGAATACATCGCCTCGTTTCCCCCAATTTATTCATATCATTGATTTATCCTTATTTACCATTGCATGATTTATGTTCTGAATGAGGTCATACACACGTTTTAGGACAAAGTGGACATGTTTGCTTTTGCTTCACTCGTTGGAATATTTTACAGTTTTATTTATTTACAGTCATGGATTATGGTATCTTAGGGATTAGGAAATTATATCTCTATTTGAAAACCACTCCAGTATTGTGCAATTCCAATCATAGTGGGGGGTAGTATTTCATATACAAACGACGTTCCAAAAGGCTGAAGGCCAAGCCATGTGTTTCCAATCCGATATTGTCCTTTCCAATTAAACGTGATTTGTACCTAGTTTGGTGCATCCAATTGCAGACCATCCGATCTGCTTTGTGTGCTATGTGGCTGCTTCAAATAACTTACAGCGACTGTAGTAACGATCCTGTACAGTCAACGCTACGATAATGCAACGTTGGTTAGCAGATTTCGTATTTTCTATTTATTTATTAATTTATAGATAGGGAAAATTAAAATTTAATATTTAATATTTTATAATACTAAAAATAATAATTTATTTTAATCAATAATTTTCATCTATGTCATATATGTGTATTTGTAATTATATTTACCACTTTTAATTATACTTGTCATACTATCAAATTCACTATTGAAATCTTGTCAATCAAATGTCATTGTTGAAAATCGTTTAATCCATTATCCTTTACTATTGGTGTATTCTTCTCTCTCTGTACCACAAACCATTGTTCTGTATTGGATATTGCTTCTTTGGACCATATAAACATGTTCAATTTACTGTTTTGTTTCCTCCCTATTGATATGTCCAATTTTATCTATTGTGTAAATTAAATTAAAATGTATGATTTGACTATTTTATTCGGATTTATTTTTTATGTTGATATGGCTAATCTATTTATAATATCTGTATAATGTTTATTTAAATGTTTTGTGTCAGTTTTATAGTTTACTGTGTCTTTAATGTTTTTGTTTTTATGGATTGCTTCCAGAAACAGCAGTAGAATGTTCCTGTAGACACAGTAGAAATATTTAACTATGTTGTAGTAGTGTATTTAGAATTATTATCTTGACATATTTTAACATTTCAATTGTCTTTGTTTTAAAAAATTGAACAAAATAATACAAATATAAAACTTTTTTATTTTCCAAGATTTTATATTTTTGGTAAATAAGAAATAGTTCGTCAGATTGTCTGAAACTTTTACGAAGTCTTTTGGATTTATAAAAATTAGAAACGTTTGCCAAGTACTTGTGTCAGGCAGCTGTGCCAACCGTATCTGCTGTGTAAGTAGGCATATAATTATCTATATTAAAAAATTTAGAAATAAATATTTTTTGTAATAAATTTAATCTTTCGTTTTTAATACAATCAATGGAAGGTGTCCTGTTTGAAACATGGGTGTCAAGAATTTTAGCATATTTGTATAACGAAGCGAAAGTAGGTAATGGGAGTGGATAAAATTAATACTAGATTTTTTTTACAGTAATTCTCAAAATCCCTCAAAATGTTGACCTGATTGGGTGTGCCTTTTTTAGAGATATAGGTGTGGTGAGAAAAATACCTTAACATGAGTAGGCAAAAGTAGTCGATGGAATTTGGGCAATTATGTGTCATTATTATGATCTATTTACATATTCATCATCTTATTTTCTTTTTAATATTTTAACATATTTGGTATATTTATGGTTATCTCTTATTATAATCCGAAAAGCTTTATATAATGACCCTCATTTTCATTCCAGATCGTTATGATATTATATAATGTTCTTAACTACTCTGTAAATAAATTAATACAATTTTATATATGAATTAATTCCAAAATTTAATACAAATATTAAATTAATGCATGAGTAATCAATATGTATCAATAAAAATAGACGCGTGTATATGCACCTCCAAATTGTTTTTTAATTAAGGGTTCCCACTTAATGAGGCTGGGTGGATCCCGGAAAGGTTCTGGAACTCACTAAAGTAACAGAATAAATATTTATCTGACATAGCCGAATTCGAACCTGGCTCCTGAGCCATGCCTTTCTCCAATAAATAATATAAAACATACAATAAAAAAATTGCGGAATTATTAATTCAGTAATTGTAATATATGTGTGTTAATTAATCCTATTATTTATAAAGAAAACAATTTATCTGGAAAGTATGTAGAAAACTATATTTTTCACTCTTAATAAACACATAGTTAGGGTTAGTGAATTTAGAAGATGGTGAGTCTAGTATTTCAGGTTTGTAGTGCGCAGATATATATCTCCCAACAGTTAGATAGAGATATATAACGCACATATTTCAGGTTCATAACTTCAACTTCACTTTTGTTATATAACTATCGTACGTGTTTTGTTATATAAACGAAACGTGATGAACTTATCATATCTCATTATATCATTTTTATTAGTAGAATGTAGAAAAAAAGTATATGAAAGCAGAGATTAACATTAGGACCTTATAATTTGCCTATCATTTGAACATTACTAGACAATCATATCCTACGGTCGCTATACTTTCAGTAGATCAATAACGTAAAAACTACTTTTTTTTTTTTTTTATTAAATTATGAAACTAATAATTACATTATTTAATTGTGATATATAATTTTTTTTTTTGGTACTCTTTGCCTCTTTCAAACCAAACCCAATTATCGTGACATCATTTTTGAAGATCTTCACCGCTAAAGCATTAAAGTAAACGTCATTACCATCCGCCATTTTATTAGTTCCCATAAAATGGCATCCAATCAGGGGTTTCATTTGCCATTTATCTCATAATATTTTGCAATCATTATACAATAGACTAAAAAATGATAAGGTTAATGGAAAATGCAGACCGCCGTCACCGCGTGCGGTATGTATGTATACATGTATACAAAATTACAGGTCACTCAAGACTGATCCTCGGAATTCAATATTTGAAACCAAATGGCGCCTAATTTCAGCTCTTTTCTCGATCATTTACTGAAGACTGAGGTAAAAATAATAAATGTTTTGGAATCGTTACATCGAAGCTTTAAAAAGCCAAAAATAAATCAACCTCAGTTACATTATTTCTTAAATAATTAGTGACTAATGAAACACCACTAGATCTACAGTTTTAAATATATTAATTATTTTTATCTTCTTTGGAAAATCTCTCAGATAAAATATAAGGCCGTCTAAAACAACTAGTTTTCCTACTCTTTGGTACCATTTCTTAGAAGAAAAAATGTAATTCTTTTAATCGGTTAAAACTAAACTAGAAATTCGTGAAATAGGTCTGAATCCAAACTTTACATATAGTAAGTTTCTATAACTTTACTATACAACATACAATGTACCCTTTCCATCGCTTTCAGGAGAAAAGAAATGACACAAAGCCATTTCCAAGACATGGAACAAACGTTTGATAATAGCTGACATAAGGGCAAATAAATCCGCACTTCCCACCTTCTTTTTCTTCTATTTTTCTACTTCGGGGTGACACTTTCTTTTTTTCTTTTGATCCTAAGCTTTCTGGAGTGTTTGAAAGTAGCGTTTTCAGCCCTTTTTGCTATAAATGTTATATCAATGCCTTCTCGTTGCAACTTCGTTCTATAATGAATATACTTTCATCAAAATCATATTCATTGTTCTATTAATTAGATAACATACTGGATGAACATTAGTGTACCCGGACTATATATTTTACCTATTGTTCTGAATTAAATGCTAACGCTTTCTGCCAATAAAACGTAAGATCATCTTGGAAGATTATTGGTTGACCATATGTAAATGATTGTAGGGAGATAGTCCGGGTGGCGGTTAACTAAGATCCAAAAAAAAAACCACAGAAAAACTATTCCTTTGATTTGCCATTTTTGGACTTTTCTTAATAGTCCAGCCGGACTATTTCCCTACACTAAAAAAATCATTCCATGTTAACTGTTAGAGAAATGCATTCTCCAACTTTATTAATTGTAGGAGTAACATTCTCATTAAGTTTGTGAGGCCATAGCCAAAGTTTCATTCGGTTTGGTGGAGTCGTGTGTGATTTTGAAGTCTTGTCTCTTTGAGTTTCTGGAGGTGCGATAAATGAATAACAACTTTGCCATGAATACAGAAAATAAAGATAACAAAGCCTTGTACATATGAATGCAATCCGGAGAGATCGGACGCTCTCGGCTCTTTCCGATTTTTTACTTTTCTCTTTCAGGAGATTATCGAATTCATTAATATTTCGTATTTATTGATTAATAATTACTGCGCCGATGAGAAATAGTTATTTATTCGATACTAATTTCTGGTAACAGGCCATTGAATAATAATTACAGCAGCCGAAAACGTTTGAGCATTGATTGAAAACATTCTCAATGTTAACAAGGAAATGTGAATCTTTATTTGATACCAATTATTTATAATTAGCCCACGACCAACATTAAATTATAATATATCCGTAGGGCGGGAAGGGAAGATTCGCTTTTATTATTTACGTTATGATATTCCCTTTTATTGTGATGATCTCCAGCCCCAGATCAGATTGACACAAAATTCATAAAACACTTACCTGCAACTAGTTAATACCTGCTTCTAGAGCTCCTTAACAACATGTGGAATGCCAGAGATTTATGAAAAGTTGGTCTTCGGCTAAAGTAATCCCCATAATTAAATCCAACAAATATCCTAAACTAATTCAGAGTTATAGATCCATCTCAATCACCTTGATTCTTTGCAAACTCGCTGAAAAATTGTTAATCATCGCCTCCTGTGGTAATTAGATACTCAAAGCATACTGGATAGGGACCAATGTGGATTTCGGAAATACAAGTCAACGGAATCCACGGATTTACGAAAATCTACCTCATCTTCAAATTAAATTCTTTTTTGAAAACCTGTTTTGATGGGAACCAGCTCGTTTTTACAATCTTTTAAGATATAGAGAGTGCGTTTGACTTATGCTGTTGAAACAAAATTCTAAATCTTCACAACTATGGGAATTCTCTGGCAACCCACTGATTTTTATTTATACGAAATTTCTTGATCAATCATAACTTTCGTATTGCTTCAGTTTTTTTTCACCCAAAGGTGTCAAATCAAAATTTGACCAATGGTGTTCCTGAAGGTTCTGTTTAAAGTCCAACACTGTTCAACATTGCAGTCAATGATATCAGAAAATTCATAGACAATCAATCTTGCAGTATATTTTGGCGAAGTTCTACGCTTTACTACAGATCTTTCGATTTCAATTTTGGTCTATCCGTAATGCAGAAAACACTGAAAAAAACTGGAAAAATGGGCTGCATGCTGTAAAAATCATCCGCAGTCCATTTTTGACGAATTAGAGAAATGCATTATTGTGTGCTGTATCCCTTATGCCTACCCATCACATGTTCTACATATTGCATTTAATTTTCTGCTTGAATTTATATTTATTATTACCTATAAAATTATTAAGGTAAATGAAAAAATAATATGAAGATAGATCTCATGATGTCACGCAGATTTAGTCTAATAAACAGGCTGGAATAATAATTATGTTTTATTAATTTTTTTTGTTTTAAATGCCTTACTTAGCATAAAGAAATTTATCGTTCTTACCAGATGAATTAGTCAGTTATGTTCCTTAGCTAATAGCTGTGACAAATGATAGAAGCTCAAAGTAGATGATGAAAGAATTTGTACTGAAATAAAAAATTCCTTTGTGGGTGGAGGGAGGGAGACAAATCTCTTCATTTATTTTGCATTAGCCTCCAACGGCCCTCGCAGATTAAAATTCTGTATTATTTAATCGTTTCTTTGAGCTGTTAAATTCAACACAATTTCACCCCCACCTCTATTTGAAATTATTCATCTAATCCGAGATACTTTATCTTAAACTTTTTGTGCAAATCTGCAACAAACTATGTATAACTGCAAAAATATTGGATTAAGTGACGAAATATTGAAAAAATTAATTGCCTTACCGTTTTTGTAACGTCGTTTACAAAAATGAATGATAGAAAAATATGAAAACAAAAATAAAGTCAGTAGGATATAGTTCGATAGTCTCCCTTAAATTTTGTTTGTTTCCGTTTTCTCTCTAAACTAAGCCTGTTCTGATTTATTTTTCAATAGCTGCACAATGGCAACCTCAGTGTGGTGTGAGGTATAATTCATATCAAGATACACTGATTAAGACATACTTCTCGGGAAAACGCCTATTCGTCTTATTTACAAGAACCTATTAAGAATGATCTTATCTCTAGCATACTGGAATAATTATATTTAATGTCAGATAGAATAGATCTAGTGGAGGAGGATGTCGATAGAAAGGAGTTTCACGTGAAAGGTTTCCAGGAATTTGCGATAGATAGAGCCAAGGCTTGTGTAAAAGTTCCGTATACAATACAACATGTGGGATGCAAACATTACTAATTTTTAGAGGAAGGAGGAGTGGAGTGGAACCAATGCAAATCTGGAATGGTTCTTATATAACAAAAAAGGAATCGTGAGACGCATGTCTTGTAATGTCTCACTGGATTAATGTCGTAAATTCTCTGTCAGGTCTACATTTTTCATGGCTGTTCTTGATTGATCATTATTTAACATATTTTTATTTAGCTAGAATAATCGTAATTCGTTAATAGTTCTGTACCTTTTTTGAATACTTTCATAAATAAATAACTGTTTTTGAGCATTCCAATTTGTATTGATTTAAATTAAAAGTTTTACCCTTCGTCGTGAACCCATGACCTCTTGCCCTACAGTATCCTTTAATAATACCCCACTTATTCCTGTCAAACAGATCCGTTACTTAGGACTAAATCTCGACAAACGACTGACATGGAATCCTCATACAAGACTAAAAAGACAAGAAACTGCTCGTCGATTCCGACTATTATAACATTTACTAGACAAACGGTCTAAATTGCCAATCCATTACAAAATACTGATCTACATGACTATTATAAGGCCTATCTGGACATACGGAGTTTTATGAAGACACCCGGCTTTGGGGCTCCACTAAACCATCAAATTCCTCCAGAATCCAATCCTTACAGTCCAAAATTCTTCATAAAATCCTTAATGCTCCTTACTTGGTCACAAATCAAGTCATTCATCAGGACCTCAATGTTCCATATGTTGCCGATTTGGCCAGAACCAAATACCATTCCTTCCATGATAAACTTCTCAACCACCTTAATCCACTTTTTTCTCACCTGGCTTCCTCTTTTATTCCTGGCAATCCTCCGAGGCGTATATTTCCAAATTTGTTGGTTTATTATTTCTTCTAATTTTTCAGTATTATTAATTAATCGCTATTTGAGTTATTATTTGACTGCACCCAGATAATCTTCCTTTTATTATTACACACGGTCAATCAGGAATCTTCCAGTATCCTTAAAACTATTTGAAAAATTCGACCAGTCCTGCCTTGGGAAGAGAAATAAATGCCCCTCCTTTTACATCTATAGCAGGCACCGGTGTCTTCATAAAAGAAAATACGAAAAGTCCCCTTAACGGTTTTAATTACTAAAGATTCTGGAAGAGAATAACTGCTTTCAGGAGTGAAATAAAAATGTGTCGTCTTGCGGCTGAGAATATTGGAAAAAATAGATTTTTGTACTGGCGACATAGAGATAACCTTTGCTTGATTCAAGGCATCTTCTTTTGCGCTGTGGGGAATACTGGGTTCGACATTGGAAATAATTACTCGTTTTGCGGGCTTGACTTCTACGGAATCTAAGATTAAAAAATAAAATAAGATACACTCTTTATAAGTTTAAATGTTTGATTTAAGTTGCTAATATTTTCCATTTAACACCAATGAAGACAGTTAATTCTATCGATTTCCGTGAAATCCAAACAATGGTTATCTATATATATAATCTACGGATGGGTACTATGATGTCCCCCGAGCTTTAGGGAAGCATTGGAATTTATGATTTTGTCAACCTCATCTTTAGAGCTTTGGTGAATACAAATACGGTTGTTTGAAATTCTTGAGGCGAATCGTATGTTTCTGGGCTGCTCCCATTTTAATTTCTCAAGATAATCAATCAATTTGAATCCTTCATCACTAGTATAAACGATGGCACGTTCTCGTTTCGGAAATTTTTCTATGTTCTGAGAGGTTATCTTAGCAAAATTCTTACTATCTGTCACTGGGTTCTTTGCTTCCTTTTCGAAACTAGCACTGGTGGTTGCTCTTGTACTCTGATTCTTGGAATTCATCTTCATACAGAAAAACAGGTACTAAATTCTTGAGTAAATACTTATTAAAAATAGATCAATTTTGTGCGACTGTAATAACTTCCGCTGGTCTCCTTTAAATCTATTTTAAATAATAAAAAAAAATCTTAAATCTATTTTAAATAATAAAAAAAATATTCTTATTTTGTTGAACTAAATAAGGATATTATTTATTAAATCTATACGATTCTAATTTCTAAAATAGTTACTTAATTTAATTAGAAAGTTTTTGAAATTGGATATGAAAAATAAAAATGTTTTTATTCGTTCACTGTTTTCAGTGTGAATAATGATCTTGTTGATTCTATATGTACAGGATTTTATTGTTATTTATTTTCAAAATACCTAAAATTATTTATTCGTTCTAATGATTTTGCAGTAACGATGGCACATTAAAAATTCTCTGAGTTAGTATTATTTTTTTGTTTAATTAATAAAAGCTATATTAAGACTAAACATATTTTACTGTACATTTAATGGATTTGTTTGAATAGAGAACCTCCAGTTTAATTGTGAGGAATCCGAGTTTAGAACTTCTTCTATTCTTCTTCAGAATATATAGAATTGCATTAATACAAATGAATCGGAAAAGTCATAGAGGGAAAAACTGCCCGTGTGGAATAATGCGCTTTGCCGCACAAGCCATTCTGGCCATTTTAATTTGGGATTCTGGTAGGTCCTCCATTCCCACTTATTGGAAATGGCTAAAGTTGATTAACTTTTTCTCTTGGTGAAAGAAAATACTTGAGAAATTTTTCCAATCCGAGCAAGACGAGAATTTCTATTTGATCCGAAAAATCATTTGAAGTGTTCATCAAAACTTTTAAAAGTGACGGATTAAGTTCTAGTTTTTTTTTTCTCGATATATTGATTATAAGTTGGTTTTTTAGATGATCGTTGTAAAATTGTACTAATCTGTTCATTAAGCGCCAACGTTTCGCCCCAATTTGCAGGGCTTCATCAGGACTTTCATCTAGCAACTAAGCCAAAAATGATGAATGAAAGTACTAAGAATGATTCTTTCATTTCTTGACCCCCTGAAGTCCTACAAAATGGGGCGAAACGTTGGCGCTTAATAAATTGTTTTGTACTATTTGAATTCTTTTTGTTGTTGTTGTTTGTTGCTTAAAGGCGTAAAACCATCTGGTCATCAACGCCTATGGCATGATAATACCCTATCCTGTTAAACCCATAAATAAATATAAAGCCAAATGTTAAGTATTTTCACTACACTGAGTGAGGAAAAAACTATTTATTATTGCATTTATATTAAAAACAAATGTATAAATTTTTATATTAAACTGTAGGTTCAGTTTTATTTTTAATTTGATGGGGGCTTTTATTACCTGTTAAAGGTTTAAATAAAGTCCTTAGTAGACTTCCTGTAGACATTGGTTCATGTAGTATATTTCAGGATATAATTTAAGAAATACATATTTTTTAGATTTATTTATATATATGTTTATGGATCTATATTAATAGTAGTGTAATATTTATCTATTGATTTTATGATTAATGCTGTTTTCTTGGTTTTTTTATGATTGAAATATGAATCTATTTTTCACATCAAATCTATATTCCTTTTTTTTTTAATTATTATGATTTTACTACATAATAACAACTAGCAGCTATCATGATATGAGCATCCATCATATCATGCCAGCCAGGTCTGTTGAAAGATATCGACTGGTTCAATCAATATTTCCTTCATAAATAAATCACATGTTGAAAGATCCATTGAGCTTTGAGCTGCTACGTAATCTGTTCCGCTTTTAGAACATTATTGAGTAATTAATGGGATTATTGTTAAAAATGTTAATTATTTTTGGTTCGGGAAGTCATATGATCAATAACTCTCTATATTTGTTATTAATGCGCTCAATGATAAGAATTTCATTTTTATTTTTTAATTTTTTTACGCCCCCTATCACAGCCGTTGGTCTGGAGGCAGTACTTGCTTATCCCTTTATTATATGTTTATGTTTTTTATTCACTATTTTGTAACCTTCTCTACAACTGCCCATTAAGACTCTTGAAGGAGGGGGGCCCGTTAAGACTCCTAAAGGTGTTTAAGGGCGGGGTTAAGCTGGCAGTAAAATTGCCCTAAAATGCAAGGCTTATGATAGACATAAGAGGCATAGCAGAGCAGTAGAGGAAGAGTATGATCACTGACTGCCTTTTTTCAATGCAGGTCAGAATGGCAGAGATTCCTATTAACTTCAACGTAAACCTGAGCCCCAAAGGCGTGGCCTTTTTTACTTCACTTTTACTTTAAAGGAAAGGAGGGATATGCAATCTCTGTTAAAACAAGGTTATTCATACTTCCAATAATTTTAGTAACATTAACATATTTCACAATGCTCACTTCATTGCAAACTCTACTCTCAATAATAATTCTTAACTATCCAATTCGTGCGGAATCACGAATAAGATCGCTACGTACCTTTTAGCATTAAAAGGTATTACCCCTCCTATTTAATTTTTTCCTGATATTTTTTTTTGATGATGAAGCTGTTAGTTTTTTTTTCTTTATCTATAACTTCTTTCTGTTATCATATTGTATGATTCTCATCAAAGGTTTTAATTTTTTCATAGTTCTTTCTTGTTAGGAATTTTTACTAACATATTTAAATTTAGCAATGTAACAGTTTTGAATATGTTAATCTAAATCTTTCTCCCCATAATACACATGTTACAACGATAGAAAGATAAAAATAAGTGCATTTTGTATAATGATGGAAAAATTCAAACCATACAAGATGATCAAATCAGGTTTCAATTTCCTTTAAAAATGGAAAATGTATTGCTATTAAATAAAAAACAACCCATTCAGGTCACTAAATATGCGTTAACTACTTAACAGTGCTACAAAGACGGCATAAAAAAATCCTTTTTAATTCCAAATGGTATGACTTACATAAATATGTAATAAACGCATAGTTTGTGATTAATTGGCTTATTTTTGGTTTAGTAAGTATTATATGGCATCGATATTCGAGGGTAAAAGATGAAAAATAATATTTTTTTACTAATTATTATCTACTTATTTATCGAACTTTCTACTTAGTTTATTTAATAAATTCTAATAATAATATCATATTTATTCCACATTACTCAATCTGGAGTCTATAAGGTTCTGTTTAAGTTGCTGTTCAAAAAATTTCAGTTTCAAAGGAGGACAGTGGCCTTTATTTTCGGTCTTTTGCTCAGTATTTTTAGAACAGTGTGGGACAGTCCTAGTAAAAAAAAATTCTATTTTATAATAGCCATGGGTGTGGTCAATACAGGGAAGTTATATAAAACCCTATTTTACACGAACCACAACAAAAATAACACACTTTTATTTTTAATGGTTTTTTTTAAATTTTCAAGGAAATTGTATTGAAGGAAACGAAAACTTTATTCATTTTTCACGCTTATTCGTTACATCTTTTTACAAAATTCACTATACTTAGCTAATTGAAAATTCATTCAAATTTCTTTCTATATATTGTATAGTAAATAATCCTGTTTTTTTTTGTTTTTTTTTATTGCCCGACAAATCTAATTACCAATTTGCTCAATTGTCCCCTGCTTACGAACGGAATCAAATGGAAAAAAGTCTGGTACGTTTTCCACTCAACTTACAAATTCCACTATACATACGTCCCGTAAGTTTTTGGTACGTTGATTAGTGGGCCCCTGTTGAACTTATCGCTATTTATGTATATAACTAAAACTTAAAATTTTTTTTTACTTCTACAAAAATTTATATTTTAGGCATATATCTGTATTTAAAATAATAATAAATACTTTATCTTATAATAAATCCCTAGGAGTTTATTATCAGACTACTTCATCTTTTTATTTATAACTTCCGGAAAATTTTCTGTCTCTTACCTATCATTTGGTTGCTTTCCTGTCAATTGCTATATTAAAAAATAAATTGTTTGCTATTATTAATACTTATGATTATAAATTTGTATTTGATATACATTTTTCAACAATTAAAAATAATTATAATGGTAATATCTTGTAGACAAAAATGACATTCAGTTATATTGTGAAATTACTATTGATTTAGAAAACCGGATGATGGACAAGAAGGGTAAGTCTTCTTTTCAGAAAGTTGAAAATAAAATAAAAAAGTATGATAAGGTTTTGTTCTATACTAGAAATTGAAAAAAAAATGAGAATATTCCGAAAATAAATAAACACTTTTGTATGTTTAGAAATTTCAGAAAAATGTTAGTGCTATTTCTAAAATATGTATAATATTTTTTTAGGACTTTACTTCTTAAGCTCACTATTTAGGGAATGAATTTTTTATGGGAGGACGACTTGGGCTTGACCTTTCCAAGGGTTTTGTCTGTGTTCTGCCTTTGTTGGCACAAGTGTAGCATTGTCAGTTATTGTTTTGTGATTGTACATGTATTACAATGCTTCTTATCATTCAATATAGGAGTTAATAAAGTTGTATATACCTTAACCAAGCTAATTCTCTCAGTATTACCAGCTATTTAGAGCATACAGTTAATTTTTATTTATGCGATAATTTAGAAATATATCAAAAGGATAGATAACAAAAAGAAGATAAGAATTTGAGCAACTACAGTCTGGCAACTCTAAACTTTTTGTGTATTAAAATTTAACTTGGGATATATTATAATCCATCAAAAATATTTTGGTAAAGAGATGATCCAAAGTGGTTGAGTTCCAGCAGAACGTTTTCAAATTCTGATTCACATTGCTTTTGTCACATTCCTTAGACAGTACCTATTATTCAAACTGAAAATCAAATGTTTTTAAAGACGAACCATATCCATTTCAATTAATTTCGGACTGTGACTGATTCTGTTTTGCACACCCTCTTTAGATGAGTTATCAATAATTAGTCACTGTATTGATAACCATGGAGGTCACATTATTGAATAGGACAGTTGGCCAAATCTTGGACTCCTAAAGTCATATGAGAATCCACTAAATGTTTCAGAAAACCCCAATGAAGGTTTAATTTTCATGGTGGGGTTGTTCAGCATTGTGACGTTAACATGGTTGGAAAGGTTTTGATTTTCTCACACCAGGAAAAAAAAAATATGTTTCAAGTATGATCTTAAAATCTTGGGTATAGGATGTTTTGGAAGTGCGAAATATTATCTCGATTATATCTTTTATCGTCCGAGTTGACTCTTGAGTATCAGGTGAGGATTTTAAGTCTAGAGGATGTTTAACAGAGCTACATTTGTATGTTTGAGAAACTCCATTATTAGAGAAACTCGAAATTAGTATTCGCAACTGTGATTGTTTTGTTGCTATCTATTAATGATTTTTGTATAATTGCTCAATTGATCAAAAGGTTGTTGCGAATCACTTGAGAGGTGAGGTATTAGTGAGCGAAACATGAGGATAATGAATTGGATATAATTGTTAAGTTGATAAATTGTTATTTGGCTATGTGCGAAAAGGAGAATGAATAATATATGTATATAGGAGGGAAATAGGAAAACGAAGAAAAATAATATTTTGTTAAAAAAAAATGTATTTAAGTGTATTTGGTTTTAGTGTATTATTGATAATTGCTAAAAAAACTAAAAATGTTAATGTATTGTAGTAGACATATGTTCGATTATGGTTGGTTACGCTGTGTATTATAGCAACCTAATGTATTTGGGCAGCACGGCCAAATAAAACATTCCTCTCTCTGATAATTTTACAAGAATGAAAAAAATAAAAATGTTCAAACACAATCACACACAAAAATCGTGACTTGTAAAGCTATCATTCTTCCAGCTTTTATACGATTTTTCCACACCATTGTTCTGATTTTCACAATTTTCAGGAATAAACGTAAATTTGATATTTTGTGACCTGGTCTTAACCATGTAAGGGCTTGTTTTGTATGCTACATTATACAGTCTATCTATTTATATGCTTTAACGCGATAAAAAAAAATAATTCATGAAAAAAAAAAATCAGCTAACTTTTCTGCTTGGATTCATTGGTTTTTGGTAAAATTGTTGAAAAAACAAAGGAAATTATTGTCGCTGGTTTTAAATATTTTTTTATAGTTTGACTGAACTACTTTTAGTGACCGCCACAGAAATAATTCGACTATAAATGTAACAATTGTATTTATGCATTTGTAAAGGATCATTTACTGAGACCTTTAAATCAGCTTCAATAGCCACTAGAAAAACTATCGATACATTTATTCTTTTGAATTTTCTTTCAGATATTTCTGGCTATTTTGAAAAACGAAAATAGAAAGCTATGTTGATGCCGCGCTAATACTGTTTAGGAGAGGACATTTGTCAATGTGATAGAAGTGGCTCGGGGGCTCTAAGTCATTTGATTCATATGGTACTGGGTTGGAGACCCGCCAGGATTCCACGACCTTTGATTCAATGCCGTCCTGGATCTTTAAAAGAATGGAAAATCGTTTTTCAAGTAAGTTTTGATTCCCTAATAGTTTCGTTGTTGACTTTCCTGGATGATGTCGGGACAAGTGTAATTGTTATGTTTTAATATCTAATTAGCTAAGAGAAAATTATATTTAAAAGTAGAAGTAAATTTTTGTTTACTGGCATTTTATTGTTTTTAGTTATGTTAGAAAAAAAAATTAACAGTAAAATCTAGTATAATATCAAAATTTGATGATCTTATGTTGTATTAGAATTCTGATCAAGCATTACTTTTTAGATTTATATAATTAAAGTTTAGATTACTCACTGCCTTAAAATAACATATTTTAATTTAAAACATAAACTCACTAACTTAAAAAATTATATAAATACTATGGAATGTGATCAAACCAGTTAGTATCTGCTTAAAAAAGTAATATAGGATTGCTTTTTTTTGTGTTATGATCTCCTCTTTTAAGATTGTGACATGCCCTAAATCGACCAACCTACTCGCTATAATTCTCTGTTTGAAAAGTCAGATTGGTAAAGCTACCACAGAGGGCGAGTGTGGAGGGTTTCACGCTGGTTTCCAATTTCCAGGATAGGCCTCCCAGATAGTGAAGCAACGAAATTTATTCTGAGAATATATATATACTTTAGAATTATGTCCTTTTATTATTATATTTTCAGATGTTGAGAAATACTATAGTTTTGTCCATAAAGATTTCTTTGATTTAATAATGTGAAATAAATGAAAATATATAAAATTAGGTGTATCTACTTGGAAGAAATAGTGAGGAAGAAATATTATTTACTTGGAAGGCTTTTTATTTATTTATTTTTTAACGATTTCGTTCTATTTTTATAATAATAATGCAATTCATGAAACTTTAACATTGTGATACATATTTTTGATTAGTGTTAATTTTGAAAGGGCGTTTAACAGCCTGGTCATTAAGGCCCGTTGGTTGTTGGCTTTGGTAAGGCCTAGTTGTTCCACAGTCATAGCTTTGGTATGGTGTACTGATCCGTACCAGTGGGACTCATTTCTGTGAGATTTGAAATATCATCTAGCTAGACAATTATAATTTGTTTAAAAATCGTAACGATAGTGGGGAAAGGATGATGAAAAGCAGATATGTTACTTTTCTAATTTTAGAAATAAGCCAAGATAAATAGATAATTATAATAATTAAAGACTGATTATTAATTTAGCCTGATGGATGCAATTTAATGACTCTTTCCATTACGGATTTGTCGTTTCTCAACGCCATTGGAACATTTGTTGGTATCCCTAACTGGTTCAGAGTTATTTTGTAGTGATTACATTCTTCAAAAATGTTTTTGACGGTCAGATTACTATTACATTCGAACATTTTGGGGGGCCTCTCCTGTTATGAGGTGGATGTGTGTCATTCAGGTATATCCTATTCTGAGTCGGGTGATCACTACTTCTTCGCGGTGTCTAAATCGGGTTGATGTAAACCAGGACTTCACATCTTTCTTTATGGATTGTTTTGATTATTTATTCTAGACAATAATTTTCGATTTTACCTTAAAATGAACTATTAGCAAAAAATTATTCACTAGAGGAGATAGCCAATACCAGATTGAAGATATTATTATAATCCCTTCTAAACCTAAAACTATTTTAGTTGTGTACATTAATCTGTATAATATGTTACTTAAATAAACTATATGATACCTGTATGTATTTGTTCATGTTATATGTGTGTTCATGTGTTCTATACAACAAAAATATGTTGACGGTAAGTTAATATGTAAGTTGTTAATATGAAACAAATTATCATAGGTTATAACTTGGAACAACTACTTAATAAATAATTTTGAATTCAATAATTGCTAAAATCATTTTTTAACTATCACCTGTATTTAAAACAAAAATTTTGATTTACTTAAATAATAATGAAACGTTTAATGTACTAGTTAAATGAAATATTTAAATTTAAGTCAATTTTTAATTAACTTTTTTCAAGCTTGAATTGGTGCTAGGATTTTACCGGGTAAAGATATATCTTGAAAGTTCAGATTCCCTAAAGTAGTAAAACCTTGATCAATCCAGAAGAGCCTTGGCTCCAGTAATTTTCTGTTTTACTATTTTATTTAATCCCTCGCTTCATTTTGTGTTTTTGAAGAAAATAAAATAAAAGGAGTTTATATCCTAAAGTTTACAAATTAATAAATTAAAAAAGAAAAATATATTATCATTTTGTATTTGATTATCTGGTGTAAGTCATGTTACCTATAATAAATATGAAGTACATGAGCAATTCATGCCTTTACTAGCTGAATAGATTAATTCTAGTTCTTGGAAAGGTTCATTGCTGGATCCAAGGTTAGATTTCTTATCTCCCACGTGTTGAGGGTCATGTCAAGGTCGAATTACTGATAACAGGAGCTTGGCCTATTTTTAATTGTAATCACCGGTTTCCTGTTACATAAATGTCCTATCAATTTCCTATACCATCAATAATTTCTAATTATGTTAATTTAAAATGTAGACAAATACGCTCTCAAAAAATAGGTATCCTATAAATATAAAATTTATTGTTTAAATAAATAAATGTTATCCAATTTTAGTCTCAAAACAATTTTTATTTCTTTATAAGTCCGACGTTTCGGCCAATTCGGTCATCCTCAAGGATCCTAATACAATTTTAGAGCCATATTATTTTTTTTAAAAAAACATCTTTATACAGGCTATTTTGCCCAGGTCATTACTTTCAGTCCACACATTAACCTAATTTGTGGACTGAACAATAATAACCAGTCCCAAGAAAGTGTAAAGATTAAATATAAAATTTATTATAAATGTGTTTTCTATTCTGTACAATAATATTTCAAAATATAATATCAACGACATACTTCACTATGGTTCTTAGTATATTAGCTAATTATTTACAAAAAATACAAATAAATATTTTCCTCTTTTAGGAAAATTAATTGAAAAGTTGTAATTTTCCTAGAAGAAATAATTAAATTTAATAATAATATGTTTCATAAAGTTAGTTAAATTTTATTATAAAAATGGATTTAGTTTTTTCTTTTCCTGAAAATTAAAATGGGAGGAGAATCACCCGCTTAAAATTATGGACTTTTTTTCCCTACAGTTTCCAACCAAAATGTATTGTACATTAATACGAATGAAGGACCTAACAGATGTTTTTTCAACACACTGCTTATACCATGTAGGGAAACATCTCATAGCAATGGCGGATACCAACTTTCTCATGACTTAGAAGTCTCTAAAATTAAGAAGTCTCTAATAATTATCTTTGGTTTGTTTTTAGTGTGAATTGTGGGTGAAAGAGCGAAAGAGTAGGGAGAGAGAGGGATGAAAGAGGGAGAGGGAGTGTTTATTAGGTCTGATATCTGTATAAATAAGAAATTGAAAAAAATCAATCAAACTTATCACTGCATTTATATTATATTCAATATATTTATTTATTTATTGACCTGTGTGAATCTGACCGAGATTATCAGGGCTACGGCCAAGAACGAGAAAACTATATAATATGTTTTGACCCATAATGTAGGTCTTCATCAGTGAAAATACACAAAAAAGTTAAAACTAATGTCGGAGTAAAGCAATGTCATTTAATAAAACAGATTTAAAGGCGAAGGGATAAAAAAACTCATAAAACCTAAATAAAATATTAAGGAAGTTAGTAAGAAAAATACAAAAATTAACTAACATTGTAATGAATAAAAAAATGAAAACAATAGAATATTAAACAGATCTATTATTTAACTAAGGAGACGTACTAACTGACACAGTAATTAATAGTGGACTGATAAATTAATAAAGTTTAGTAGATGATGCTATAGTATAGAATGATAAGAAATTAAAGTGGTAGAAATTCAGGTAAATAATCAACTAATAAAAAAATATCTTTTGATTTTCTAAAAATAATGATAGGTGATAAATAGAAATGGTATAATAAATTATTATTGTAGTACAAATAAAAAAATATTGTATTAATTTATAAGACCATTGTTAATTATTGTGTCAATTATTATGTTTCCTTAGTTAATTAATAGATCTAATTAATCAACTGGATTACGGTAAAAATTTAGATTTATCAGTATTGATACTGTAGTAGCTTAGTGTGTTAAGATAAAACTTTAGCGACCTCGAGTCTGCAACGGCCCAAGGGAATGAAAACTCCCGATACGGTTAGAATATGTTGGTAACTTACAGGATTACCGTGTTGCTTCCAAGAAATGGTGAGGTGGAGGACTAAAAAAAAAAAATGATTCATCAGTATTTTTCTTGGACAAAATACTTTCAGGAATATCAGTGTATGTCGTTATATTATTGTCATTATATCAATTAGTTATACTATCCGTTATCCGTCAGTATTTACCTTCAAACGAACAATAATGATGATATTGTTTAGATATAATGTAGTATTACTGATAATCTGAGTGGCACTACATCGTTTGTGCATTTTACGTAAACTTTAATATTTTTTTGTTTGTTAATCGTTTCTTTTTTAACACCTTATTTCCCTTGAGGAGTTAATTTTATTTTTTTTTCCTTATCTTTAGAGACTTACTAAAGTTTTAATTTTATGTGGGCTAGAAGGAGAAGGGGACTGTGAAAACGCTTCCCGAGATAAAGTCAGTCTTGTTCCGCGCTGAAATTACTGATCCCGAGATAGCGAATTTAATAAGCTCTCTGATCCCCACTATCTGTGATAAACTAGTTAATCGATCTGTTATCTAGTAATAATTAATTTACAGATATACTCATACTATTTATTTAAGAACAGGATTACTTATCAGTATTCGAACACTTTAAACATTTTCGTTGCATCTCTATCTGGAAGTTAGCATCAAATTGGGAGGGAATTACTTCCCCTTTAGGATTAACAGCGGGATAATTTAAAGCTTATCTCGAAACATCATAAACAACTTGAATATTAAACCTTTAATACAGATATCTATTCATAATATTAAATTTCATGATAAAATATTTATTAGAATTTTTTTTTTAAACATTCGTTTACCTATGTATGGTATATATAATAAGAGGGAGTATTACAATCGTGAAAAATTTCGAATTCCAGTTTTCGATGAAAATATACGTTTTGAGGTCCCTCTAGTCTAATTATCTAAGTCTTAAAGATGGTCTATGTGTGGGCGGACAGTCAAGCTCATAAAAGTTTTATAATATTTAAATTACATATTTAAGGCATTTACCCGCCTTAAATATGAAATTTCAATACATTCTGCGATGTCAAACCAATTTTTTCGAAAGTGCCATTTTATAGAATCGATTTTTAATTTTTTTTATGTTCTAAAACTTTTAAAGATTTTTATTTAAACTCAGTATTGTTAAATAACTCAACTAGGTATCCATGTTAAGCCCAAAGTTTCGGCCAACTCGGCCTAAAGGACAATCTTAAATATAAATTTACACCTAACATCAAATTGTTAAAACACTGATTGCAGGCTTCTCCGCCGAGGTTATTTATAATACTCATTTAATTAATTTTTAAAAACGTCTAATTTTAGATCGATAGAAGTTTATTGATGACTATTAAATTAATCTAAAATTAAAAAAAAAATGAAATTTTAAAAATTAATGAAATTATGGCAAAATAGGGTGATTTGACTGTTATTAATGACGGTAGAATAGCCTGCAATAAGTTTTTAAATAATTGGATGTAAGGTGTAAATTTATATTTAAGATTGTCCATGAGGATGGCCGTGTTGGCCGAAGCGTTGGACTGTTATTAATAATAAAGAGTGTTGAGACTTAATATGGATGTCAATTAATTTATATAACAATAAATAGCAGTCTCAAGAATCTGAAAAGGTTAGATTCAAACCCTGTATATCAACGTACAATTGGATATTCTATAATATAAGATAGATCTTATTCTTATTGAAATAGTTTGTCATGGCAAATGCTTGAAAAATATTTTTCTAAAGTACTTTTAATTAATTTTATTTGAAATAAATAACTAGTTGGTAGGACTAAATAGTTCTTACGAAAATGAAATTACATGTTTAGGAGATGTGCATAACAGGGTTATTAAAATCGATTAACTAGAAGTGCCACTTTATGTATTCTATTTTATATTTCGTAAAAAACGGCTCAAACGATTTTGAAAAAAAAAACAACCAATAAATCAATGTACATGTGGACTTTAATATCAGATATTTCTTATCTAAAATTGTTTGACGAATTTTGAAAAAAATAGCCAGTAAAATACTTCTAATGTTGTTTATTTGAAATATATAGCTAGTTCTCATTCTTATAATAAACAATGGATAAACACTAAATATTTAAGAATTTAATGAATAACAAAAGGAGAAAAAAGATACAGAAATATAAATGGGCAATAACCGAGACTTTCCTATCTCTACCGATCGCATTCATATGTATCGGCTTCGTAATATTTTGTTACACTGTTGTATTCTTGGCCGAAACAAAGTTGATATTCGTTATTTTCACTTCAAGAGACCCAAAAATACGAATTTTTGTAGTGTATGAAAATTGTATCACACCAGAACTGATAGCTTTATTGTATTAAAAACTTGTATTAAAAAAAAAAATCATAAATGAGGAGAAGATGGTTGGGGGTGCGGTCAATTTTTCATTGACTGCACCCCCAACTATCTTCTCCTCATTTATCATCCACGGTCAACTATCTCTCATCATTAAAAAAAATCATAGCTTACCATCTTGTTGACTTGGCTTACAGAATTGGAGGCTGCCTGGTTTTTATTTGTTGTCTGCTAGTATAATCTTTTCTGTATTATCTTCCGTAACTTTTAACCCTGTTCCAGTTGAAGTAATTCTTTATTGATATAGATACTCAGTTAAGTTGGATTATTGATCACTAAGATGACCACACAGCGGTTTGCTAATAACTTAAACACAGTTTGTAGCATCTAGGAAGCAATTTATGAATTTAAAAAATGGAACACAAGAGTACTGAAACTCACACACGTGTGAACCTACTCTACTAGACGATACCTAAAAACAGAGTCAGGTAGGTTCATCCCTTCCCGAGTTTATCTAAGGGATGATTCTACCTGGTGCCTATTACGTAACCCACCCTCTCGAAGCTACATACTTAATTCAGAAAATTATCTATGGTTCCATGTGTCCTTGAAATTAATTTGAAAAAAAAATGGGGTCCTGTAAGAGGTACCCTGTAACTTTTGTAGACATATATTATTAAAGTAATGTGACTATCATTCATCTTAATTCCTTTGTAGAATTGCGTTACATCTTGACGACTTTGTCGTATTACTTGCTAACTGACATTTTTTTGTGAATTGCAGTTTTTGGTAATATCTAATTAATAATTTCTCACTATTATTTTTAATAAATAACGGATGAATATAAAATATGAAAACATTTAGTGATTGTGGCCTTCGGTCGTAAATAATGGCAACTGCAATTTTTATGAATTAAAGTTTTCGCCATCACTTACTTGTATAAGACTGATTTACTAAATCATTAGATATAATCATAGAAATAATCATTAGGTTATGGTAAGTGACTACTGGCTTTGGATAAAAATTGTAATTTACAAAAAATTTAACATTGTAAAAGCTTCCATGTTTGATGTTACCATGTTTTACGGGCGGACGCCACAATTATTGTTTTTCTATGATATTAAATATTATTTTTATTTCTTTTATGAGAAATAATATTTTATTCCTATAAATCCTCGAGAGGTATGCTGGTCAATTATTTTATTTGTCTATCATATTTTATAATTAATTAAAAGGTTAGAAATACATACCCTCAGTGTCGTGTAAACTCTAGTCTAACTGAGCATTAATCACTCAATCGCTTTGTCTAAATGCCCAGATTATTATTGATTAGTTTTTACCTTGAAGCAAACAAAACACAACTTTTACCACAAGCTACAGGTGGCCTCCGCTCGATTTAAGGCCGTTTTGAACTGTAATAGCTCTCCATTAAATATTTATGTCATTGATTTATTTATTATAGCACACGAATGACCTATAATAAATAGATCAGCAATACAGGCAAAAGATGCCTTGTTTTAATAGGGGATTTATTTATAATAAAGTTGCACAGTCCAAATTACTATCTATTCAATAACTTGTTTTAAAACTTTCGAAGGCAATAATGCAAGTTTGAAAACAAATGTAATTGCGTTTGCCACTTAAAATCAGGGAATAAAAAACAGCAGTAATTCAAAATAGCAGTTCCAAAATCACTATTTGATATAAAAAGAAGAAATCGTGTTAGATATTGCTAAATCTAAACTATCTTTTACTAATTTAGAACTATTGAATATTTTTTGTCATACCCAGAGGTATAGATAATTAATTTTGGGCAAAAAATTTTGTTTTATTCAATATTTTGTTCTAAACTATATGATTGACCATAAGAGTGACTCAATAAACACATCCCTTTTTGCTTTCACATACCATATACAGAATATATAGTAAGGGAAAGTTATGCGTTCAGTATATCAATGTACAATTGAATGTTCTATAATATCAGGTAGATTTTATCATTATTGAAATTTTATCAAACACCATCTCCTTTCGCTGACTCATGTACAAATGTGTTTACCTTAACTATACTACAAATCTCATCTAGTATTTCCATACCCATGCAGAAATGCAATTTTCTTGATAAGCCTACATTTAAAAAACAGTCTTTATTCTTAATCGACCAATCATTACTATTGACTATTTGCCCAATAGGAATCAGCAGGATAATTTCGAGTAAAATTTTCAGAGAAGAAAGTAAAGGATTATTAAAAAAAAAAATAATTAAAAAATAGGAAGTTGTAGCGAACTATGTAATTTGTAGAGGGTTTTTTCTTTTATTTTTCTGGAAATATTAATATAGTTTAAGAATTCACCAGTTTGTTTATTATTACCATTTCTACACTATTTAATAGCAATGTTGTTTACAGTGTCATGAATATTTTAGCTTAATAATATGTTTAAATACATATTAATTTACTCGTATGGAAAAACATAACCATATACTAATGAGAATTAGTGGATAAAAATACCATCGTGCCAGGCATAGGAAGAGGGCTGTACCAACCTTTTAAGACAAAAAACATTTTACGATTCCTATAGGTCTCTCTTATCCACCTAGTTTTTTTTTAGCCTTCTAAGCTTATTTTTAGGGGACCGTTATGTCGACTATTATTTTTGGTATTTATTGCCAAAAAAATTGTACTTCTTATTCATTTTTCTTTTCCTGAACAATCTCCTAACTTTTTCAGAAATCTTGTTTGTCATAGTTTAGTTTTCATAAGATTCAGGATGTAACATTAATTTAAATAAAAATTAACAATTAGCATAACTTCATAAAAATATATTTCAAAAATAACAGTACCATTTTTTAAACAATTTAAAACTATGTCTTCCGTAGGATTGTGAACGTTTTGTAAGTTAGATTTTATAAGTTAGTTCACAATGCTACGGAAGATATAATTTTAAATTGTTTAAAAAATGGTATTGTTATTTTTGAAATATATTTTTATGAGGTTATGCTAATTGTTAATTTGTATTTAAATTAATATTACATCCTGTATCTCATGAAAACTAAACTATGACAAACAAGGTTTTTGAAACAATCTTGTCTATAATACATTTTTTTTTTTGTGGCCTTTATATGAAGTAGAGTGTTGCTTGACGTGGGTGACCTATTAGATTTATATTTGGGGTTCCCATGCACTTCCATGATTCCATTTAAAATTAGTATTTAGAAAGTTAAGGTGGGTTACCGATGGGTTTAGTTCCACTCAGGAAAAGAGAAAGACTATCAGCCTTGTCCATCATTTCCAAGTATTTAGAACCAAAAATCTTCTCTGTTGTAATATATTTCTCTCTCCTCGTTCTGTTGGTCTGTTCGCATTTTTAAATATCTGATCCCAACATACCAACTTGAATACCCATTGCTCAGTTTCATAGCTAGTTGAATGAAGGTAAGGGTGCATGGGAGGCGATCATCCTCCCTTTCCAGCAGAAGATACTTTAAAAAACTCTGCTGACATTTTTAGAGACAAATTTTGCCCCCCAAAAAGTTAAATCTTTCAGAATGCAAAAAAAAAAACTATGAAAATCTAAAGCTAGGCAAGAAACCTAATAAATCATGAGAAAAACTGTCTGGGTAATGATAAGGCAAAGACTTTTGCTTAGCATTAAAAATTGCAATATTATGCCGGGGAAAAAAATAAATCATTATATTTTGACTGTTAAATTTATATCTCTCAAGTTCTAGGTATTCAATTTTCAAAACCACTTGCTTATATGAAGGTCCAATCTTCACTACTGATACCGATTTTGATTAGGTAGGTTGATAATTCAGCAAGAAACAAAAGTTCACTAATGAGCTCATTGTGGTGTCTACACAAACTGTTAGCTCGTTCATGGGTTATCACTTTATTCCACTTATGTTTTCAGTTAATTAAAACTATTTCAAGTAGCTCTTAATACTATTTGCAGTCTGTGAATACATAGTATATTAAATATATGCTGATGAGAAACTTGTTTTCGTTTAGCTAGATCTCCCATTCGGCCCACTGTGGTTCGAGGATGCTAAGGTGACGCCTCAACTCCCTTGCCTACAATCGGCCTTTGGCCATCCCTCTCTGGACATTCCTGTCTACACCCTTGTCCCTCTCATAGAACTGCTCACTTTACCTTTAACTATTCATATTGCCTCCTTTTGGAACTCACCCAATCTAATCCCTATTCAATAGAATCTTTAATAGAACCCGCTTAAATCTTTGACCTATTTTCTCTTCAATCTACCGCATTAATGTGAACAATACTTATTCAATTTTGAACAAATATTTAGAAATTGTAGCGACTGTTTATAGTTTATTAATAAGTGATAACATCTGTTTGTAATAGATCGTAGATTGTAATGAGATGTAATCTGTATCATGCAGCCGACAAGGCAGATCAAAAAAATTTTTTTTCATTACATTTCAATTTTATAAGAGGCAAATATAAAATAAATCGAATAATTTTATTGACTAGTGGAGGAGTATTTACTCAATATTTTAACACTTGTGAAATTAATTCTTCCTTTTTATTATTCTTATTTCTTATTAATTTTACTTTGACGTTTTGGGGTCGTTTCTTCGTCTTCTGGATTTTATTACTTTTCTTAGTTTTCTTATTAATAGCACCCGTATCATGTTTTGTCCTAATTTAACATGTAAACTTACTTTTCTAAAATTATCAGGAATATTAATTTACTATCTTAGTTACTACACTTGTTTAATAGTGCAGATGATTTAAGAAAAAATAAATGTCTATGTTAAATTTGGACAAATCATATGGGTGTAATTAACAAGAAAACTAAAGAAAGAGTAATGTGATCATGAAGATGGGGAAAGGCCTCCAAAATCGGAAGAAAAGTCAACATAAAAAACAGACAATGAAAAGAAAGAATTTATTTCACATGTCTTAAAATGAATAAAACAATTATGAAAAAAATTAATTGTTGTCGTTCAATTTTTTTATTTCTCCTAGACAATATTTTCAACATAACATAACTTTGCAACAAAGGCATGCATTTCATATTTTTCAGTAAATTATAAAAAATAAATAGATATTTAAATGAATAATTAAACAAAAATAAAACCTAAATGTTATTTTATTAAACTTCTTTTTATTGTGTAATATTACATTCTGCCGTATATTTCATACAATGAGAGAGGATCCACGTAATATTTACATAGATATCAATTAAATAATAGAATAATAAATTGAAAAAACAGAACAAAAAATAAAAGTAATATAACATCTTAATCTACTACACACTAAAATCTAAAAACGATAGATATATGAAAAATTAAAGTCATAATCATGAGAGATAGTTGACCGTGGATGACTTATACGAGGAGAACATGGTTGGAGGGTGCGGTCAAAATAAAACACAAATAAGTTGAAGTAACTTATTTAATCATGCCAAAGTTTCGGCCAGAATTTCTAGCCTTCATCAGGGCTAAAAACAGAACAAGATAACAACCAATGAATACTGAAAATAAAAAATAAAATATAAACAGAATGACATACAGTAAATAATTGTGCAGAGCGGAATTAATAAAATAAAGTGATGAAAGAAGTGCAAAAATAAAATGTATACATAAGTAATTAAATAAGTAGATAAAATAACATAATTAAGGAAATAAAATAAAAATGAAGTTATATAATGCAAAGAAATATGAATATATTAAAATTATGGAAAGAAAAATTAAAGTATTGAATTTTAATAAATGTTAGTTTAAAGTATCTTAAGTAAATATATGTTATTTATTATGATAGATGAATAAAAAAAATTTTTTTTTAATTAAGAAAATTTAGAAAATTTTAAAAAGCAAACATCCTCAAACTTTATCTACTGCAAATACTTTAATATTTAAAATCTTTTTTTTTTTTTTTTAACGTTGTTAATGGTTCCGTTGAAACGACTTCCCGTTTTGTTTTACGTCGACCGTCCGAATGAAAAAACGTATCCGTAATCCACTAGATTTATCATTCTGGTGGCATCAACAAAGAATTGATGGATCAGAGCAGTTATTTTTCAGCCCAAGTAATGACTGGGTCATCACCTGCTTCTGGCAGTATTGATTTAATGTTTAAAATAACCATTGGACTGGTCGAATGTGTCCCTAGGCCATGTAACCGTTACCTGCCTGTTTTTTTGTCATCTATTTTTATTATTATTATTTTTACCAATTAAATATAAAATATTCTAAATTATATATTTTATCGAGGGGTCCAAACATCAGAACTTCTCTGTGGGCTATAAAGAGAAAAGAGAACGATTCAAAAATATCTTTTTTATTATTAGTCCACTAACAGATAAATTTATCGTGCAGTGTTGGGGCACTGTTCCCATAAAATAAAATAATTGGATGTTTTTAAAAAAAAAAACGCATGCGAAACCAGTTTATCAATTCTGAGTAGTGTTGTAGTTTTAAAAAAAATTGAATGTCAAAAGGAATTCTGGAAACTTCTGGGTGTAAAATGTTTTTATTTTCAGGACTTATTAGTAACCTTACTTATTAAATATCGATTGACTAATGAAATTTCATTTTTATTACATGTATTAAGTGTGTGATAATAGACTAATACAATAGGTCTTAGAATGGGACACACATGTTCTCCGTTGGATCGAGAATTTCAAAATAAAACTTTTTATGTCTTGTTTTAAGGAATATGATTTTAGTTTTTGGTGGTACAAACGATTTAGCCACCTCCAGTTCTCTCCCAGAACATTTAACTGTGAACTACAATTATAAAATTATGATTATGAACAATTATAAATAATTGTTACAGTATAGAATTATGAGGCTAAAAAAATAGTATTTGATATGATCACTTATAACACCTCATTTTTATAAAAATATTTCTTATATATTATAAATACTTTTTTTCCTAGCCTCCTTGTTTAGTAGACCCATTTGCATTATCTCTTAATAATGGACTGTTGTGTAAAATGTAATAAACGTATTAGTTAAATAATAATATAGTATATAAAAAAAAATATTATTCTGAATTTTCTTTTTAGGAAGTTTGATTGAAATATGAAAACAAAAATATTAAAGACACAGTAAACTATAAAACAGACAAAAACATTTAAATAATCATTACGCCGATATTATAATTAGATTAGCCATGAAAAATCAGAGAAATAACTGAGAATAAAATAGTCCTATCATAAATTTTAATTTGAATTTCGCAATAGATTAAAATTAGAGATATGAATAGGGAGGTAACAAAACTGCATACTGGACATGTTGATATGGTCCAAAGAGGTAATGTCCCCAATATAGAGTATTGGTTTGTTGTGCTACCGAGAGATGAATGCACCAATAGTGAAGGAAAATAAACTAAAATATGCTGTGTAAAACAATATTCAACTATGATATATAAATGGCATGATTTCAGTAGGGCAATTAAAAATTTGACAAATAGCAGGATAATAATAATTTCAAGAAATAAAAATATACATACATGTATAAACCTCTGATGAGGTGATTTTTATATATAGATGAAAATTTATGATAAAAATAACAAATTTTTATAATTTTAAAGGTGCATGAATATGGTGCAATTATTCTGAAACGTTGTAAAATGAAAAAATATAGAAAAGATTATATTCATTTTGTTTTTTCACATCAAAAATTAAAAAAAAAAAATAAAATAAAAAATATTGTTTTAGATTTAAACAATATATTAAAATTATAGGATATGTAATCGTTAAAAGCTTTGGGAGATCTTGGAAAGAACTCCTAAAACGTTGAGGAGAAATATATTTAAAAAAAAGGGATAGATAAATCATTTGTGCTGAAGTTTCGACCTGCATTTTAGGCCTTCACCAGGATGGCTTTGACGGAGATCCCGTCTAAAGTACATGTCCAATGCTGTCGGCATCTCTGCCCTAGTCACCCAAATGAAGGCCTGATATTCAGATCGAAATGTCAGATATATGTTCGAAAAATAAATATGTTTTGTTTATTTGTGTATATTTGCTGATCGCATCCCTTCCCTCCCTTTCTTCCCCTCCCCCCCACCCCCTCCGATCATCTTCTCCAGATATTTTTATAAAACATTGTTTTATGTAAAAGAACTTTTTTTGTGTTAATAATAATAAATTATTTATTTAAAAAATATTGCTTTAGATTTAAACAAAGTAATAACATTATTGGCAATCCAGAAGATGGTAAAAAAGATGAACTAATATTTTAAATAAATAGTCTTCTATAAAATAATAAAATTATTTACAAATATCTAAACGTGGAACTATATATGGAAAGAATATTGGAGGCATTACTGAAACTTGTAAAGCTCAAAAAAATGCACCGCCTGTTACTTGGAACTTGTTACAGGTACAGGCGTGATTTCAAGTACTAGTTACTAGGGATTACTTTGGTTAACTTTTCAATATATGTTCACATCATGAAATCTCATCCTGATAAATCTGTATATTTTTCAATTCCTTAGTAGCCTTTTTACAGGATTAGCAGAATTGATAAACACTTGTCAAGTTATTTTAAGTGGATGTTACATATGTAGTTCTTGAGCTGTTGATGTGATTTGTTTAAAGCATTGCACTAGCTAGCTTTGGCCAATGAAAGGCTTAGATATGTTTCTGGACAACTTCCTGGTGGATTGATGACGTTGGAACGACTAGGTTTAACTGGAACCTCATTTATATAGCTTTCCTCGGAAGCGATTACAGCTTCCAGTTCCCCTTCACTATCGCTTGCAAATATCTCATCATTGCGGCCTGAGCAAATGAGCCTGTAATGGTCACTATCTTTTTTTGTTGATGGAAGTTTCAGATTTTTTTTTTATTATTATTTATTTACTATATCCCTTTTAGATGTTAGGCCTAAAACATTTCGTTCCTTTACCAAACACATTTGTGGTTTGTTTTATTTTTCGTTTTCTTCTTTTCACATCTCTATACCTTTTCATTTTGACTTTATGGATCATTGACTATACCTGCTGTAACATCTGATTTTTACTTTTATTTTTATTTAATCAGAATTTAACAAGTCTTTGAAATATATTCGTAATTATGCGGCATATTACACAACCTTCTAAAGAAATCCATCTATTCCAAAACATCTAATCATGTAATTTATGACACACAAATCAGGTCTTATTTTAAAGATTATCATAACCTTTAATAATCAAGAATTTTATAATAAACGCCTATAAATCAATGTATAATGCAAATATAGCTCCTACTAAAATATTATCAAGTAAAAAATTATTTATGAAACTTTTTTTTTTTTTACGAAACGCAGATATTAACACCTAAGCATTTTCATTGTTATGAATTATTTAGGTTATATAAAATAAATAAAACTTATTTATTTGTTCCAACTACTTTACTAATTAAACGTAAACATTAAATTCATATTAAATGTTGTTTAAAGTGATTTCCTTGAGGATTAAGACAAGATCGGCCTCTTTCTGCATCAGCAGCAGTGGCAGGACGACGTGTTATGTGTTATTGTTCTACAAGATTTAATTATCCTTCTTCGTAAGGAATTAATATCATTGACCGGCCTTGCATAGAGTTTTTTGTTTAATGCCACCCCCAAACAAAAAAAAATTACTGATGTCAGGTCTAGAGAGCGTGCAGGCCTCTGTTCCTGCACGGCCAGTCCGTTGATTATAATAATTAACATTTAGCCATTGTCGTGGACCTCTTCCGTAATGAGCAGGACAACCATCTAGTTGAAGCCACATGTCCCTTCTCAGTTGTAGTGGAATATGTTCAACAAAATCATAGTAATCAGTATTAAAAAAAATCCAGAAATGTACCCGCATTAAGTCGAGGCGCCAAGAAATGCGGATCTATTAAAATGTTGTCTATTATCCCCAACCACACATTGCGCTGAAACTGGTACTGAAAATGATGCTCACGAATCGCATGGGGATTTTCCTGCGACCAGGTGATTATTTTTCTGATTGAAGATAATTCTTCTTGTGAAAGTAGCTTCATCTATCCAGAGAATGTTTCCTTAAAATTGTGAATTATGCTCAACTTGATTTAAGTACCAACCTGAAAAATGTCTTCTTTGCCGAACATCTTGCGGTGTTAAATTTTGTACCCGTTGATAATGATATAGGTGAATCCATCTGGAATGAGAGTCCTCCATACTGTTTAATTTTGGTCCATCTCTTCTTACACTGTCAGATGGATTATCATCAAAATAATTTAATATGGTCGCACTCATTTCTTCATTCCGTGAAGGGGCAAAAATGCCATCAGCAAGTGGTATTATAGCAAATTTACCAATTTCTCTAAGGCGTTGAAACATGGATCTAAAGATAGACTTGATGAATGGAATATGGTCCGGGTGCGGTCAAATAAAACTCTAATAGTAAATGGATGTACTATTTCATTTGAGCCAACGTTTCGCCCCACGGTGTAGGGGTTCGTCAGGGCTAAAAAAAGATACAAACACTTGACATAGTTACAAAGAAAAAAAAAATGGTGGAAAATAACAGGGGTATACAGTGAAACGTAAAATTTAATAAGAATAATTAAAGGTTATAAACAATAAATGAAAACGGTAATAGTAAACTTTAATAGTAAATTTCTTTCTGTTGAAGGTGAAAATGACCATTCCCTCCGTTTTCTTTACCTACTTATTATCAGAAATTCCAATGGCTCCCTATCCACTGATTGGTATACCAAATCCACTTATTCTGGCAGACTCCTCAACTATTTTTCTCAACACCCTTATCACCAAATTATTAGTGTTGCTAAGAACCTTATCCAGCGATCCTTTTCTTTTTCTGACCCTCAATACCACCAGACCAACGTACAACGTATTAAACAGATTCTATTATTAGCATTGGCTCAAATAAAATAGTACACCCATTTACTATTAGAGTTTTATTTGACCGCACCCGGACCATATTCCATTAATTAATATACACGGTCTATCAGCACTCTTCCAAAGATAGACTTGTTTGGTAATCTTCTATTCGGAAATCACCTGGCATATTCACGACCGGCAGCATTAGAATTATCATTGAAAAAACCGCACACAAACACCATATCGGCATATTCACCATTAGTAAAAATTGAAGGCATAATGATGAGTACTCTGCGAAAGCCCCTTACAAATTGATAAATGTTATTGACATTTCACAATGCTCATTCCAAATAGTATTAATCCTTATGTTGCCAATAGTTTTCATACAGTCAGGGATAGAAGGCCATATTAGTATATCTAATCCATTTCCTAAACAAAGCCTTTGCGGACGTACCTTCACTTTGAACAACATTTAATATGAATCTTAAGGTGAACATTTAATTATTAAAGTAGTTAGAACAAATAAAAAGGTTTTATTTATTTAATATAACGTAAATAATTCATAACAATGACATTTTTTAGGTGTGGATATCTCCTAAACAAAGCGTTTGCGGACATACCTTCAGAGGAATTTTGTTTTCTCGTTTTGAGGTCCTTAGTTCATATTTTCAGTTAAGCCACTTAACCCTGAATACCCTGTATATATAATTAAATACTATATCTTGCTTGAATTCAGGCTTTGGAATATATGTGGGATATATATTTATAAACACACATACTTAACCATCTTAGATTTTAAGAATATCTAATCCGGAAACACGAAATTTATTTGCTTAATTCATTATTTCTAAGATTAACTATTCTATCTATTAAGGTTTCTTATCAACTCAAGTGGTACTTCAATATTGACTTTTAGATTCCCCTGAGAGGTGTAGGAGCCTGAACGGCAATAACCTTTTGTTTAACCCGCAATCCTGATTAGACTCGAGATGTTTATTTTGTGAATTTTTTGCGAGTTTTTTCTGTTTGAGTGGTGCTAACGACCTCATCATGTTTGTCTTTTTTATATTATTCATTGTTCTACAGATCACAATCAAAATTTGATAAGATAATCACTCATCGTCTCAATCTCACCATTATCAAATAACTTCGGATCGTGTTTGAAGATAAAAAATAGCTATGAAAAAATGTGAAAATAAAACCAAACGATACCACAAGTACAATCCAAGAGGAGTCTTAAGGTTGGTACTTCTTTTAGGAAGTTCTAATTTTTTATTGTATGTATATAACAGTTGAGCAGGAATCATTGCATGAGCAATTTAATTACATCTTCAATTAAATGTTTCAGTTGCACTACAATTACAAAAAGAGTGTAATGGTTCCTGTCCAACCGTGATATATATACATATATGCAATTTCTTCAGTGTAATTGTTCCTCAAAACCACTAATTTTTACTGTTTTGGACGATTTAATTAATCTTTTTGTAATTATAGTGCAACAAAAACAGGAACCACTACATGATTAATTTAATTACATCTTCAACTACAGTATAATTACACAAAGATAACCGTTAAATCATCCAAAACATAAAAAATTAGTTGTTTTGAGGAACGATTACTCTGAAGTAATTGTAAGACACAGTTAATGTTATTGCAATAATTGTAACTCTATTAAATTACTGTAATTGAGATTCTCCATTACAATTAATTCTTGATGCTAAGCGATTGCAATTATAATTACATCTTGACTCTTAGTAATATAAATTAAAATCATAATTTAACTCATATGTGAAATCATTTTATTTTCAGCATCTTCGGAAACATATAAACCTTATTTGTTATTAAATCCGTACATCCTTACGTAATCTCAAACTGAATATCATTTTCATATTTCGGGGTCAATGTAGAACAGATTTTTTTTCCGTTTTAGTGGTAATTTTTATTTATAATTATAATTACTTGTAATGGTATTATATTTACTTGAAATTCTATGAAATACAAAATAGAGCATAAAGATATAATTGGTAATTGCAAATAGTTAGGCTCATTTAGGAATTATTTGCAAATAAAATTACAATTTCTTGTAATTGTAATTTTTTTATGCCATTCCAAATTATAGTAATTGCCAGGTAATCATAATTACTTTTTGTCCAGCTCTGAAGTAAATACTTCAGACTGTATTTACACTACAATCAGTGTCACATGGGAGGCCAAAAAACGTGATGGATGGAAAAAATCATCGAAGATGTGAAAGTGCTGCATAACTAAAAAGCAGGTGCCTTAGACAACCTTGCATAGAGAATGAAGGCTGGTTCGGACGGCCAAAGCTTTACAATGTTTTGTACCAGTTAAAGTACAAGAGCCAACCGAAAATAAGTATGTATTTATATGACACCAATAGGTAGGAAGAAATACATCCCGAAACATTCTAAAGATATTAAATAAACAGAACGGGCTATTCCCAGTAAAAATGTTGACATTTTTACAATATAATTTTTTTCATTTAGTGTTGGTATGTATGGTTTACCATTCTGTCTTGACTTATTTTTTATATTTTTGTAATCCTTTTTAATTATAATATAATATGATCAGAAAATTATATTTGTGCAGAACACACTATGAATTTATCGGAAGTACACTAAAGAGGATCATAAATTTATCATAGTGGATTCTAAATGAAAATTGAGGTAATAGAGAACATAAAAAATTATGCAAAAAAATATTATATATTATTCAGTTATTTGAGTTTGTTATTCCAAATGCTGTCAATCGATGTCTCGCTAGTAACAACTATAATAATGAGACTTGTTAATATTTTTCTTACGATAGAATTTTTGTATTATAAATTCTATATAATATTGTAAACCTCTTTTTTTTAAAAAAAAGGTTAATTATACATCCTGCCGTTATTATTTAAAAGTTTAGCTAAGTAAGTTGTTACCATTTTTAGCATAGATGCAATGTTTTAGACTTGATTGCACTGCACTTGCGAAAAAAAAATGCTTGTATGTATAAACTATATATATTGAACTTCTGACGAAACTCTGTAAATAAATCTGCAATTGAAAAACACAAAGAGTTTCACCATATTGTGAGTATCATAAGTTTTTGAAGAATGAAAATAATAAAAAGTAAGTTTAAAATTCAAAAACATTAAATAATATTAATTTTACTGATTTTTAACATAAAATTACATCACTTTAACCAATGGCTAGGAAATTCTGTTCTAACACACTGAAGGGGCTCAGCTTTTATTGAGGGCATTACTAGAATGGAAGGATTTTACGACAATGTGTTCAGGGCCATTACTTTATAGATTACTTTTCCACATTTCCTTTAATGTACCTAACATTATAACGCTGAATTAACTTTCTGTATTTGGATTGGTTTTTTCGGTTTTATTTAAACTATTTTTTAATTCTTCTCATTGTTTTGTTTCTTCGCTATTTCCCAAAAACATTTAGGTTTATCTTTGGGCAGAAAGGAAGAAAACTTTAAATTTCAATACACATTTAATGCTGCTTCAAATGATTTACCTATACAATCTGATAACATTATTCAGTTAAAAAATTCTTACTACAAATTAAGAATAGTATATTGTCACTACAACGATTATACAACTTCTTTTTTTTTCTTTTATTGGCACGACAGACTGTGGAGGTCCAAGGCTTTGAGCGATGTACTACGGGAATATATCGCGCGTTTCTTGACGAAGTTTTCATAGTGTTGGTTCGTCACTCCCACACCTATTTTTGTGAGTGCTACCTCAAATTAAGGAGCCTTACTCAATTACCTCAGGTTAAGGAGCCTCACCAATGCCCGGGGGAGAGACTGTGAACGTGTTTTGTGTATTTATATGCTTGAAGAAATCTCGGGTGGGGCTGGGGCTCGAACTCACAACCTTTAGGTTGGTAGTCAGGCATGTTACCAAGGTGTTACCGTCGCCCCCTTTATGATTATATAATTATAATCATAAATAAATCATATATAAGGAATATATGACTAGTCCTTATGAATTATTTTATACAAAAGAAATATTGTAGAAAAAATTTGTAAGGCTGTTAAAAGTTATTTATTTGTTAGTCATTTAAAAATTAAAATTGAAAAATAACTCTTTTTTTAATTTATTACTTAAAGAATCAACATTTAAAAAGTAAAAGTATTAGAAAATCGTGAACGCTTTGCATTTTGAATAGAAAGCCTTGCATTCACTACCGTAACTAATTGTAAGATTGGCTTCCAGGTTCGAAGTATCTCACACTAATTATATGTCTCTTCTAAAAAATGCACTAAGATGTCCTTTATTACCCTTATGCCATATACTATGAGGAAATTAATTAGATCTAACTCTATTCCTGATCTATACCATTGATTTTCTTTGACAGATTTTTCCCATACCTCGTGAAAGGTTAAAGCTTCTGTCCAGCCCGTTAGGTATTTGCTAACTTACAATACATATACTTCAATATATGGGAATAACAGAGCCAATACCTTTCACTTGTATGAATTTTGTTTCATAAAATAATATTCTGTTGAAAAATACTCCTTCGTTTTATAGTTTCATGAACATTATTTTCACTATGTATCTATTTTCCCTCATAAAATATTCCTATTTAGAATCATATGGTATTTGTTTATTTAATAGAATTTTCCAAGAGCTGAAATAATATTTTGTTTTTAAATTAGGTCTTGTGACGCCCTCAGACCTCTGTGGTCTCAAGGCATTGCACTGGCATTATTCAAGCCTACCCTTGCATTATCGAGGGAAAACCTTGCGGTTGAGCTTGGATACCAACCACGTCATCTAGTATATCTGTTGTTCAAGAACAGGTACCTTGTGTCCAATTAATGAACTCAAACCCCTTTAAGAGTTAAACTGTTGAAGTATATTTTTTTGGTGAATGTCGTATGTGTGTTAAGACACATCTTATAATATTTCATGATTGACTAATAGAATAACAGTTGGTACCGTTAGAAATATTTCCAAATTTTTCACCACTGATATTTATTCTGAATATTCATTAAATGTATCTATGATTGTTGTTGCTGCAAAATCATTTTGGGGCATTGAGAAGCTCACAATATTAATGGAATGGTCACTTAATATTAGTATGCAATACAATATTAATATGTAATATTAGCTTCTTTTTTTTTTCATTTCTTTTATTTGTTAATAATGATGTTTAGACTTTCACTATCATATCACATATCAAGTTTGGAAGAAGCCTTTAGAAGACTGTTGAATAGAACCAACACCATATTGCTCAGTGAGTAAACAGTGGTCTGAATAGTAAGGACTATATGGCCTCCGTCGGAATCAATTTCTATTTGGCCAAATGGTGATTGAGGAAATAGTTCCCTCCAGGAGAGGGAAAGGATTGCTTCTTGAAAAGGCAGCAATTTTAAAAATCGATCTAATGGGAGGAGATTGCCTCTAAAAATTGGTACTTGATGGAAAACCCTTTAAAAGCTAAACTTTTTAGTAGCCGGCGTAATGTAGCTTTATAAGGAATCGATATAGTTTCACAATATCCTAATAATATTAAATATTACATGCATTTTTTAATGTTTTTAAAATTTAAAGAATAATATAAATATTCTTTATAATATCAAAAGTCAGAAATTTGTAGTGCTAAAAATATTTAATGTTGTTATTATTTTTTTAATAAAATATATGTATATATATTTTACAATTGCACTGCATCTAATTAAATAATTATTTTTCTTCAAATCTTTAAAAATATTTTTTATATCTAGGCAGTTTAATAATTTATCACAAATATTTAAGGAACAATCCATCAGAGAAATAATTATGATTAGATTCAATAATAACATTCTTCATGAGGAATAAAAATATATATAATTGTAATTGTAAAATAAATAAAAAA